>NC_092338.1:217207500-217507500 GCF_046630445.1 Rutidosis leptorrhynchoides | reverse complement strand
AATCATGCGTCGTATAATTCTGCTCGTGAATCTTCAATTATCTAGACGCATAAGCAATTACCTTCATTCGTTGCATTAATACACAACCGAGACCTTGCTTTGAGGTGTCACAATATATCACAAAATCATCATTCCCTTTAGGTAATGACAATATAGGTGCCGTAGTTAACTTTTTCTTCAATAATTGAAACGCTTTTTTTTGTTCATCCTTCCATTCAAATTTCCTCCCTTTATGCATTAATGTAGTCAAGGGTTTTGCTATTTTGGAAAAATCTTGGATGAATCTCCTGTAATAACCAGCTAGCCCTAAAAATTGGCGTATGTGTTTTGGAGTTTTCGGGGTTTCCCACTTTTTAACGGTTTCAATCTTTGCTGGATCCACCTGAATACCTTCTTTGTTCACTATATGACCGAGCAATTGAACTTCTTCCAACCAAAATGCACACTTTGAAAACTTAGCGTACAGTTTTTCTTTTCTTAACAACTCTAGCACTTTTCTCAAATGTTCTTCATGCTCTTGGTCATTCTTTGAGTAAATAAGTATGTCAACGATGAAAACAATGAAAAACTTGTCAAGGTATGGTCCACACACTCGGTTCATGAGGTCCATGAACACAGCTGGTGCGTTAGTCAACCCAAACGGCATAACCATAAACTCGTAATGACCGTAACGCGTCCTAAAAGCGGTCTTTGGAATATCGTCCTCCTTCACCCGCATTTGATGATACCCAGAACGTAAATCAATCTTCGAATAAACCTACGAGCCTTGTAGTTGATCAAATAAGTCGTCGATTCTCGGTAGTGGGTAGCGGTTCTTGATGGTAAGTTTGTTCAACTCTCGGTAGTCGATACACAACCTAAATGTATCATCCTTCTTCTTGACAAACAAAACAGGAGCTCCCCACGGTGATGTGCTTGGTCGAATGAAACCACGCTCTAAAAGTTCCTGTAACTGACTTTGTAATTCTTTCATTTCGCTGGGTGCAAGTCTGTATGGAGCATGCGCTATTGTTGCAGCTCCTGGTACAAGGTCTATTTGAAATTCAACGGATCGATGTGGGGGTAATACTAGTAATTCTTTCAAAAATACATCGGGAAATTCTTTTACGACGGGAACATCATTAATGTTCTTTTCTTCAGGTTTAACTTCCTTGATGTGGGCTAGAATCAGTAACAACCTTTTCTTATTAGTTTTTGCGCCTTCAAACTACTAATACGATTTAATTTCGCGTTGTTCTCTTCTTCGTACACCGTTAAAGGTTTTCCCTTTTCGCGCATAATGCGAATCGCATTTTTGTAACAAACGACCTCTACTCTCACCTTTTTTAACTAGTCCATACCAATTATTATATCAAAACTCCCTAACTCGACTGGTATTAAATCAATTTTAAACGTTTCATCCCCCAGTTTAATTTCTCTATCCCGACATATATTATCTGCTGAAATTAATTTACCGTTTGCTAATTCGAGTAAAAATTTACTATCCAAAGGCGTCAATGGGCAACTTAACTTAGCACAAAAATCTCTACTCATATAGCTTCTATCCACACCCGAATCAAATAAAACATAAGCAGATTTATTATCACTAAGAAACGTACTCGTAACAAGCTCTGGGTCTTCCTGCGCTTCTGCTGTATTAATATTGAAAACTCTTCCGCGGCCTTGCCCATTAGTATTCCCCACATTCGGGCAATTACTTCTAATGTGGCCCGGTTTTCCACATCCATAACAAACAAAGGCAGCATTACTTGTTTCGCCACTATTTGTTCCTTTAGTTCTGTTAAAATTTGGTCCGTAGACCTCACACTTTTTCGCACCATGGCCAGTTCTTTTACACTTGGTGCAAAATGTCCTGCAGAACCCATTCTGGTGGAACTCTTCACACCTTTAGCATTTTTGGTTTTTGTTGTCGTTGTTGTTATTGAGGTTGTTCTTGAGATTGTTATTGTTGTTGGAACGATTGTTGTAGTTGTTGTTGTTGTTGTTGGGACGTTTGTTGTAGTTATTGTTAGGATTGCGGTTATTGTTGTTGTATTGGTGACCCTTGTCACTGGTTTTTTCCCACTTTCTCTTGAGTTGTTTCGTGTTGGCTTCTTCGGTCGCCTGCTCTTTAATTCTTCCCTCAATCTGATTTATGAGTTTATGAGCCATTCTACTTGCCTTTTGTATGGAAGCGGGCTCGTGTGAACTCACATCTTCTTGAATCCTTACTGGTAACCCTTTTACAAACGCGTCGATCTTCTCTTCTTCATCTTCAAACGCTCCCGGACACAATAGGCACAACTCTGTGAATCGTCGTTCATATGTGGTAATGTCGAATCCTTGTGTTCGTAACTCCCTAAGTTCTACCTTGAGTTTATTGACTTCGTTTCTAGGACGGTACTGCTCGTTCATCAATTGCTTGAATGCCGACCACGGTAGTGTGTAAGCAGCATTTTGTCCTACCTGTTCAAGATAGGTGTTCCACCACGTTAACGCAGTACCTGTGAAGGTATGCGTAGCGTACTTAACTTTGTCCTCTTCAGTAAACTTACTTATGGCAAACACCGATTCAAATTTCTCGACCCACCGTTTCAATCCAATTGGTCCTTCAGTTCCATCAAATTCCAAAGGTTTGCAAGCAGTGAATTCTTTGTAGGAGCATCCTACACGATTTCTTGTGGAATTAGTTCCATTGCTAGATCCAGAGTTATTATTATTTTGCATCGCAGCCTGTACTGCAGCTATGTTTGCTGCAAGGAAAACACGGAAGTCTTCCTCGCTCATGTTCAAATTCTGACGAGTCGCTGGTGCCATTTCCTTCAAAAATAGCCAAAAGAATTGAGTTAATCATATAGAATTTTAAGAGTGGTCAATAGTATCTCGTAGCATTATATGAACTTATTTATAAAAGCTTTTTTTCATATTAGCATTTTATAGTTTTAATTCGGGTAGTATCTACCCGTTAAGTTCATACTTACTAGCTACTATACAACTCAACTACTACGCTTCTATATGAAAAACTTATTACAATAATATTTCGCGTTCAAACCTTTATACAATATTTTACAAATTTACAATACCAATATTATACATATAGGATGAAATATAGCACATAATATCTTTGCTACTCAGCAGCTATAAAGGCAATTCTAGTTAATACGCAAGTTATTCAGCAAAAGAAATAAAGACACGTAATTCATAAATCCAGAAACAAGTCATGCATTCTGGTTTTACTAAGACGACTTCCCATCCTTGATCTTGTGGAAAGTAACCGTTATGACCATTGGCTGCAGCATGTTGTAATGTCATCAAAAGGACAAGGGTTTCGTAATGCCCAACAGCCTCGTAGCAATCTAAAAATCTTGTTTCTTACCCCAACTACTGAGTCCGTCACTTGTGAGAATGTTTTATTTAAAATTTGCAACCCAATGTTCTTTTTCTCAATTTGATGAGAAGCGAACATTATTAACCCGTAAGCATAACATGCTTCTTTATGTTGCATGTTAGAAGCTCTTTCTAAAGAACGGAGTCCTATGTTGGGATATGTTGAGTCAAAATAGGTTCGTAACCCGTAGCGTAAAATTGCATCTGGGTTTCCCGTACTAAATGCCTTAAAGAAAACTTGGCGTAACTTAAAGTTTTCCCAATGTGATATACCCCATCTTTCAAAGGAAAGTCTTTTATATACTAAGGCATGCCTAGAATGTCTTTCAAACGTTTGACAAACTAATTTTGCCGTAACTAATTGTGCTGATGAATTCTGCCCAACTCTAGACAAGATTTCATCAATCATATCTCCTGGTAGGTCCTCTAAAATTTTTGGTTGTCTATCCTTAACGTCCATTTTGTGTTTTTATACTGTAAAATAGACAAGGATTAGATTCGTAAAAGATAATTAACAAACAATACAAGCAATTTTTACATAGAACATAAAAGTACAAGCACACTACAATACATATAATACACAACATGATTACAACCCTCTAATCTGAATCACTGGTTTCTTCTTCTTTGGACTTGGTTCGTTTTCCTAATTTTCTAGAGACATATGGTGTTCCTCTAATACGAGCCGTCTTTTTCCACAATGGTTTAGAAAAACCTAGTGGTTTAGAGGTTCCCGGGTAATTGTTACAATTTAGGAAATACGGACGTTGCCGATACATATAAAGTTCATCGGGGTTGGAATCAGGTTTCTCTATTTTTATACCTTTTCCCTTATTATTTTCTTTTGACATATTAAATTGGGTCGAGGTAATTTCTATAACATCATCGGAATCCTTATCGGGATCCGATTCATCGGAAGATTGGTAAACTTCCCAATATTTTGCTTCCTCGGCGGAAACACCATTGACCATTTTTAACTTTGGTCCGTTTGTTGATGATTTTCTTTTATTTAATCGATCTACTGTAGGTATCAATATTTCTTCCTTCGGAACCTCTTCTTCTTCTGGTTCCTCATTTTTCGGTTCCTCCTCTTCTGATTCCTCTTCTTCCGATTCCTCTTCTTCCGGTTCCTCTTCTGGAATTTGTGAATCTTCCCAAATTATGTTCGACTCTTCATTATTATTAGGTGAGTTGATGGGATTTGTACTAGTGGTAAACATCTATCACACAATATCAAACACATTAAGAGATTAATATATCACATAATATTTACATGTTAATAATATATAGTTTCCAACAAAAGTGTTAAGCAATCGTTTTTAAAGAAAACACGGTCGAAGTCCAGACTCACTAATGTATCCTAACAAACTCGATAAGACACGCTAATGAAAATTTATGGTTCTCTAAGACCAACGCTCGGATACCAACTGAAATGTCCCGTTCAAATTGATTATAAACGTTCCATATTAATTGATTTCGTCGCGAGGTTTTCACCTCCATATGAGACGTTTTTCAAAGACTGCATTCATTTTTAAAACAATCATAACCTTTATTTTATCGATAAAGGTTTAAAAAGCATTACATAGATTATCAAATAATGATAATCTAAAATATACCGTTTCCACACGACCATTACATAATGGTTTATATTAAGAATATATTACATCAAAAATAAATTTCTTGAATGCAGTTTTTACACAATATCATACAAGCATGGACTCCAAATCTTGTCCTTATTTTAGTATGCAACAGCGGAAGCTCTTAATAATCACCTGAGAATAAACATGCTTAAAATGTCAACAAAAATGTTGGTGAGTTATAGGTTTAACCTATATATTATCAATTCATAATAATAGACCACAAAATTTTATATTTCAATACATCCCATACATAGAGATAGAAATCATTCATACGGTGAACATCTGGTAACCGACATTAACAAGATGCATATAGAATATCCCCATCATTCCGGGACACCCATTGGACATGATAATTTCGAAGTACTAAAGCATTCCAAATTCCAGAATGGGGCTTGTTGGGCCCGATAGATCTATCTTTAGGATTCGCGTCAATTTGGGGGTCTGTTCCCAAATTCTTAGGCTACCAAGCTAAAAAGGGGCATATTCGGCTTCGATCATTCACCCATATAAAGTAGTTTCATTTACTTGTGTCTATTTCGTAAATCATTTATAAAATTGCATGTATTCTCATCCCAAAATATTAGATATTAAAAGTGGGACTATAACTCACTTTCACAGATTTTTACTTCGTCGGGAAGTAAGACTTGGCCACTGGTCAATTGACGAACCTATAACAAATATGTACATATATATCAAAGTATGTTCAAAATATATTTACAATATTTTTAATACGTTTTAATGTTTTAAGTTTATTAAGTCAGCTGTCCTCGTTAGTAACCTACAACTAGTTGTCCATAGTTAGATGTACATAAATAAATCGATATATATTATCTTGGATCAATCCACGACCCAGTGTATACACATATCAGGCTAGATCACAACTCAAAGTATATATATTTTTGGAATCAACCTCAACCCTGTATAGCTAACTCTAACATTACTGCATATAGAGTGTCTATGGTTGTTCCAAATAATATATATACATGGGTCGATATGATATGTCAAAACATTTGCATACGTGTCTATGGTATCCCAAGATTACATAATATATTAGAATACATGTATAATACAATATAAGTTAGCTAGGATATAATTTGTATAGAATTGTTACAATATTTCCCGTAGCTACAACAATCAAAAAATATCCAATCTTGTTTTACCCATAACTTCTTCGTTTTAAATCCGTTTTGAGTGAATCAAATTGCTATGGTTTCATATTGAACTCTATTTTATGAATCTAAACAGAAAAATTATAGGTTTATAGTCAGAAATGCAGGTTACAAGTCGTTTTGTAAAGGTAGTCATTTCAGTCGAAAGAACGACGTCTAGATGACCATTTTGGAAAACATACTTCCACTTTGAGTTTAACCATAATATTTGGATATAGTTTCATGTTCATAAGAAAAATCATTTATCCAGTATAAAACTTTTAAATCAAAGTTTATCATAGTTTTTAATTAACTAACCCAAAACAGCCCGTGGTGTTACTACGACGGCCTATATCAGATTTTACTGTATTTTTCGTGTTTCCAGATTTTAAATCATTAAGTTAGCATATCATATAGATATAGAACATGTGTCTAGTTGATTTTAAATTTCAATTTAGAAGGATTAACTTTTGTTTGCGAACAAATTTAGAATTAACTAAACTATGTTCTAGTGATTACAAGTTTAAACCTTCGAATAAGGTAGTTTTATATATATGAATCGAATGATGTTATGAATATCATTACTACCTTAATTTTAGTAGGTAAACCTACTGGAAATGAGAAAAATAGATCTAGCTTCAATGGATCCTTGGATGGCTTGAAAGTTCTTGAAGCAGAATCATGACACGAAAACAAGTTCAAGTAAGATTTCCACTCGAAATAAGATTGTTATAGTTATAGAAATTGAATCAAAGTTTGAATATGAGTATTACCTTGTATTAGAAAGATATCTTACTGTAAATAAGAAAGATTTCTTGAGGTTGGATGATCACTTTACAAGATTGGAAGTAAGCTAGCAAACTTGGAAGTATTCTTGATTTTATGAAACTAGAACTTATAGAATTTATGAAAAACACTTAGAACTTGAAGATAGAACTTGAGAGAGATCAATTATATGAAGTGAATTGAAGAATGAAAGTGTTTGTAGGTATTTTTGGTCGTTGGTATATGGATTAGATATAAAGGATGTGTAATTTTGTTTACTTGTAAATAAGTCATGAATGATTACTAATATTTTTGTAATTTTATGAGATATTTCATGCTAGTTGCCAAATGATGGTTCCCACATGTGTTAGGTGACTCACATGGGCTGCTAAGAGCTGATCATTGGAGTGTATATATGTAGTGACCCGAACTTTTCCATGTTTATATATATTAATTGAGATTGATATTTACATGATTAAATGTTTCCAACATGTTAAGCAATCAAACTTGTTAAGACTTGATTAATTGAAATATGTTTCATATAGACAATTGACCACCCAAGTTGACCGGTGATTCACGAACGTTAAAACTTGTAAAAACTATATGATGACATATATATGGATATATATATAGTTAACATGATACTATGATAAGTAAACATATCATTAAGTATATTAACAATGAACTACATATGTAAAAACAAGACTACTAACTTAATGATTTTTAAACGAGACATATATGTAACGATTATAGTTGTAAAGATATTTAATGTATATATATCATATTAAGAGATATTCATACATGATAATATCATGATAATATAATAATTTAAAATCTCATTTGATATTATAAACATTGGGTTAACAACATTTAACAAGATCGTTAACCTAAAGGTTTCAAAACAACACTTACATGTAACGACTAACGATGACTTAACGACTCAGTTAAAATGTATATACATGTAGTGTTTAAATATGTATTTATACACTTTTGAAAGACTTCAATACACTTATCAAAATACTTCTACTTACCAAAAATGCTTACAATTACATCCTCGTTCAGTTTCATCAACAATTCTACTCGTATGCACCCGTATTCGTACTCGTACAATACACAGCTTTTAGATGTATGTACTATTGGTATATACACTCCAATGATCAGCTCTTAGCAGCCCATGTGAGTCACCTAACACATGTGGGAACCATCATTTGGCAACTAGCATGAAATATCTCATAAAATTACAAAAAATATGAGTAATCATTCATGACTTATTTACATGAAAACAAAATTACATATCCTTTATATCTAATCCATACACCAACGACCAAAAACACCTACAAACACTTTCATTCTTCAATTTTCTTCATCTAATTGATCTCTCTCAAGTTCTATCTTCAAGTTCTAAGTGTTCTTCATAAATTCCAAAAGTTCTAGTTTCATAAAATCAAGAATACTTTCAAGTTTGCTAGCTCACTTCCAATCTTGTAAGGTGATCATCCAACCTCAAGAAATCTTTGTTTCTTACAGTAGGTTATCATTCTAATACAAGGTAATAATCATATTCAAACTTTGGTTCAATTTCTATAACTATAACAATCTTATTTCAAGTGATGATCTTACTTGAACTTGTTTTCGTGTCATGATTCTGCTTCAAGAACTTCGAGCCATCCAAGGATCCATTGAAGCTAGATCCATTTTTCTCTTTTCCAGTAGGTTTATCCAAGGAACTTAAGGTAGTAATGATGTTCATAACATCATTCGATTCATACATATAAAGCTATCTTATTCGAAGGTTTAAACTTGTAATCACTAGAACATAGTTTAGTTAATTCTAAACTTGTTCGCAAAAAAAAGTTAATCCTTCTAACTTGACTTTTAAAATCAACTAAACACATGTTCTATATCTATATGATATGCTAACTTAATAATTTAAAACCTGGAAACACGAAAAACACCGTAAAACCGGATTTACGCCGTCGTAGTAACACCGCGGGCTGTTTTGGGTTAGTTAATTAAAAACTATGATAAACTTTGATTTTAAACTTGTTATTCTGAGAAAATGATTTTTATTATGAACATGAAACTATATCCAAAAATTATGATTAAACTCAAAGTGGAAGTATGTTTTCTAAAATGGTCATCTAGACGTCGTTCTTTCGACTGAAATGACTACCTTTACAAAAACGACTTGTAACTTATTTTTCCGACTATAAACCTATACTTTTCTGTTTAGATTCATAAAATATAGTTCAATATGAAACCATAGCAATTTGATTCACTCAAAACGGATTTAAAATGAAGAAGTTATGGGTAAAACAAGATTGGATAATTTTTCTCATTTTAGCTACGTGAAAATTAGTAACAAATCTATTCCAACCATAACTTAATCAACTTGTATTGTATATTATGTAATCTTGAGATACCATAGACATGTATACAATGTTTCGACCTATCATGTCGACACATCTATATATATTTCGGAACAACCATAGACACTCTATATGTGAATGTTGGAGTTAGCTATACAGGGTTGAGGTTGATTCCAAAATATATATAGTTTGAGTTGTGATCAATGCTGAGATACGTATACACTGGGTCGTTGATTGATTCAAGATAATATTTATCGATTTATTTCTGTACATCTAACTGTGGACAACTAGTTGTAGGTTACTAACGAGGACAGCTGACTTAATAAACTTAAAACATCAAAATATATTAAAAGTGTTGTAAATATATTTTGAACATACTTTGATATATATGTATATATTGTTATAGGTTCGTGAATCAACCAGTGGCCAAGTCTTACTTCCCGACGAAGTAAAAATCTGTGAAAGTGAGTTATAGTCCCACTTTTAAAATCTAATATTTTTGGGATGAGAATACATGCAGGTTTTATAAATGATTTACAAAATAGACACAAGTACGTGAAACTACATTCTATGGTTGAATTATCAAAATCGAATATGCCCCTTTTTATTAAGTCTGGTAATCTAAGAATTAGGGAACAGACACCCTAATTGACGCGAATCCTAAAGATAGATCTATTGGGCCTAACAAACCCCATCCAAAGTACCGGATGCTTTAGTACTTCGAAATTTATATCATATCCGAAGGGTGTCCCGGAATGATGGGGATATTCTTATATATGCATCTTGTTAATGTCGGTTACCAGGTGTTTACCATATGAATGATTTTTATCTCTATGTATGGGATGTGTATTGAAATATGAAATCTTGTGGTCTATTGTTACGATTTGATATATATAGGTTAAACCTATAACTCACCAACATTTTTGTTGACGTTTAAAGCATGTTTATTCTCAGGTGAATATTAAGAGCTTCCGCTGTTGCATACTAAAATAAGGACAAGATTTGGAGTCCATGTTTGTATGATATTGTGTAAAAACTGCATTCAAGAAACTGATTTCGATGTAACATATTTGTATTGTAAACCATTATGTAATGGTCGTGTGTAAACAGGATATTTTAGATTATCATTATTTGATAATCTACGTAAAGCTTTTTAAACCTTTATTTATGAAATAAAGGTTATGGTTTGTTTTAAAAATGAATGCAGTCTTTGAAAAACGTCTCATATAGAGGTCAAAACCTCGCAACGAAATCAATTAATATGGAACGTTTTTAATCAATAAGAACGGGACATTTCAATATACCAATAGTACATACATCTAAAAGATGTGTATTGTACGAGTACGAATACGGGTGCATACGAGTAGAATAGTTGATGAAACTGAACGAGGATTTAATTGTAAGCATTTTTGTTAAGCAGAAGTATTTTGATAAGTGTCTTGAAGTCTTCCAAAAGTGTATGAATATATATTAAAACACTACATGTATATACATTTTAACTGGGTCGTTAAGTCATCGTTAGTTGTTACATGTAAGTGTTGTTTTAAAACCTTTAGGTTAACGATCTTGTTAAATGTTGTTAACTCATTGTTTATTATATCTAAAGAGATGTTAAATTATTACATTATCATGATATTATGATGTATTAATATATCTTAATATGATATATATACATTTAAATGTCGTTACAACGATAATCGTTACATATATGCCTCGTTTCAAAATCCTTAAGTTAGTAGTCTTGTTTTTACATATGTAGTTCATTGTTAATATACTTAATGATATGTTTACTTATCATAATACCATGTTAACTATATATATATATATATATATATATATATATATATATATATATATATATATATATATATATATATCCATATATATGACATCATATAGTTTTTACAAGTTTTAACGTTCGTGAATCACCGGTCAACTTGGGTGGTCAATTGTCTATATGAAACCTATTTCAATTAATCAAGTCTTAACAAGTTTGATTACTTAACATGTTGGAAATACTTAATCATGTAAATAATAATTTCATTTAATATATATAAACATGGAAAAGTTCGGGTCACTACAGGTTGTCTGCGTCGAGTGAAAACCCATCGTCTAATCTATTTAATACATGTGTTGGACTTGGTGGACTTATTAGACCTTTAGAATTGGGCTTGAGAAACTGTTGGGCTGAAGGGTTTGGGCCAGATTATTGAGATGTGTCAAGTAAGTTAGTTTAAAGAAAAGGAAGATGAAAACCGAAGTAACGTGTAAATATTAATGGAGTTCATTATAATCAAGAAAACAATGACAGTCGAGTGGTTAGGGGTATTTGCGGGTGAGCTAGAGGTCATGGGTTCGAGCCCGGTCCGGTGCAAATCTTTTTAGGAAAACTTTCTAAGGGTATACACAATTTCTTTTTATTATAATTGTTATTATTATTAGTTATTAATGTTATAATTATGATTATAAATTGTTAATGTTACTAGTATTATAATTATAGTTATTATTATAATTAATATAAGTATAGTTATCATTTATTATTATTATCATAAGTATTAGTATTATTATTAGTAGTATTATTGTCATTATAGTTATTAGTATAAATATTAGTATCATTATTATTATTAGTAAAATTGTTATATTTATAATTACTATTATTAGTATTATTAATATATCAAATAAAGATTTTCTACATAAAAATATATTTATGACATAAGACATAACTACAGATATATAAATAATATATATTACAAAATAAAATTTTGTGATTTCCATTATATGTTATAATAGATATACGATTGATATAGGTTCTTGATTCTGAGGCCAACCCTACATTTGTTCAATGTCGTCATACGTATTTTTACTACAAAATACAGTATTGTGAGTTCATTTGATTCCCTTTTACTCTTTAAATTTTTGGGACTGAGAATACATGCGTTGTTTTTACAACTGCTTTATTAAATGCTTTTGAAATATATTTTGAACTGCGAATACATGAAATGCTTTTATAAATGTTTGACGAGATAGACACAAGCAAAACATTCCTCGAATGAATTATGTAGACATGATAATTGCCACCATTGAATTATGTGGACATGATAATTGCCACCGTTGAATTATGTGGACATGATAATTGCCACCGTTGAATTATGTGGACATGATAATTTCCACCATTGAATTATGTGGACATGATAATTACCACCATTGAATTATGTGGACATGATAATTGCCACCATTGAATTATGTGGACATGATAATTGCCACCAATTGATGTGAATGTTATGTATCGAGAGAATGATTTTTATACACAGGTAATGTGTATTAGTTTTTGTGCACGAGATATGTATACGGTTACTAAGATTTATGAAAAATGGATTGCGTACACTAGAAAGGTGTACTGTATTTAAAAGATATATCATGTACATTACATGTGGGTGTAGGATTCGGGCCCATTTGTACCATGCGGCATTTAAATCTTGTGGTCTATCAAAATGATGAATTTTATTGTTTTAAGATAAACCTATAAACTCACCAACCTTTTGGTTGACACTTGAAAGTATGTTTATTCTCAGATATGAAAGAAATCTTTCACTGTGCATTTGCTCATTTTAAAGACATTACTTAGAGTCGATCATCGCAATGGGACCAAATGTTGATGACTTCGTCCAGATGGATTAGGACGGGGCATGACATGTGGTATCAGAGCGGTGGTCTTACCGAATCAGGTCTTGCATTAGTGTGTCTAACTGATAGTTGTTTAGATGCTTTAGTGAGTCTGAACTTCAACCGTGTCTGCATGTCAAAAGTTTTGCTTATCATTTCGTGTCGAAAATTACCTGTTTATCATTCTTAGTCTAGACACGTCTTATTGCATTTAGTGCATCGATAGTGTATAGACAAAATTCATATCTTAGCGTATCAACTAATTCACATATTAGCGTATCTGTTATTGTAAACTTTGCCTGTCATATTCCGTAAATTTCTCCGTAATCTACGAAATCTTTTACTCTATATATATATATAGATATTCTATGTAATTAGAAAATCATCCGATAGCCAAAAATCATTTCATATCGAAAATTCCTTTATTCAAAAGTACGAAATGGAACTCGTCGCTAGTTCAAGTCTCTCGGATTCCAATATGGAGTTTCACCCAAGCTCCGAAAGCAGTATAACCGGAATGGATCAACCAATCAGCCATCCCTAATTCATATGATGGGTTCGTAGTCGACTTAACCGATGGAGACAAGAAGAAGGCGATCCTTTCCACCCACCAACCTGCACACTTGGCAATGAATCTGAAGCACTTACCGGCGAACCTGTTCGAAACACCATTTTCACACTCATTTCTAGAGTATCTCACCGCGATTATATTCTATCTAAAATTCTAAACCTTATTCATCCACTCGTTTCGACCGCCAATCATCCTGGAGTAGTGAAAGAAGTCAACGAGCTTCGCGCTCGAGTAATAAATTTGGAGAATATGGTGCAAAATTTACCAGCTTCAGCAACACCACCGGCACCAACAGTACCATCAATAAACATTCTAAATCTAAAAATTCCAAATCTGTTACTGATCACCAAGATCAGCTTAGGTTCTTTGATATGCTTTCTGTTCAAAATGATGCCAATTTTTCTGAAAATCCCTATGATGAAGGGAGAGCTCATCTTGAAGAGCCAACTGTGATGGCAGATGATGTCACCACAATGATATGGCCAAAAACGGACGGTTTTATTTGTGCGATGTCGTCAGGTCGCAACGCGTCAGCTTGACTATCAAAAGGGATATATGTTTAAAATTTATATTTAGCGGGGCCTAAATCTTAATACTCCTTATTATGAGTAAGGGAAGTATGACCTAGAGTCGTATTTTTGAGATATCAGTAGAATCGAACCTATATCTAAAACTTAAGATAATTATAAGGTGCAGGAGTAGTGGGTGATTACATAATATTGGGTTTTCTAGATTAAGTAAATAAAGTAAAGTACGATAAAATTTGTAATTCAGATAAAGCTAAAACAAGTGCATGTTACGATTTCATCAGTTACTTTGCCGATATTATGGAATGCTGGCTCATGGATAGACAGTGACCTTGTATTTAATAAACTAGTCCTAAACACCCCTATCATAAGACATGTCACTGGGTAATGCGATAGGCTTGAAGATTCTGAATAGACAGCAACGTCTCTTACCCCTGACGCCCGTGCAGTTTGACTACAGGCATACACGTTCAGACGGCTATCCAATTGATCGACTTGGTTGGGTGACGTATTAACATTCTGAAATGGTCTAAACTTTCTTAAGTATAATAGAATACATGGTTTTCCATATCCGAGAGACTCGATGTTTCTTAATGATTTCATTAGTGATTGGTTTAAAAGATAGTTAGGCCCTTAAAAAGAGTTCAACCTATAAAGAACACCATGGCCAAGTCAAGTTGACTTCCATGAATACGTTCAGTTATCCTAACGGTCTAATCCTTTATGTGTTCAAACAAATAGTTCCTTAATTAACTAAGAATCCCTCAAGCGGGGTGCAATGCTTGAGATCGCGTTATGGTGAAGTGTACTAGTCAACACTAACCATGTTCCATGGCCTTACTTAGCAGAGGTACATCTTACAAGAACCGTTGTGCTTCAGCGTGCACGTACGAAATTTATATGCTTGGTGACTACACTAGCATGGTCTTGGATCAACAATGTACTAGGGGTCTAGTCAGATGTTTCACGACGAAAGTCCTCATTCGAAATTCATGGCTCGGTGGACTTACTACAACCGGTGTGCCTCAGTCAAACTCACATTGTATCCGATAGACTTCTATTACCAAGGGGTGACACATAGTGTACTTTGAATCGGGGTTCGCGACTTCTCAATATCAGAGCCAATAACTACGTTCTATTAGTTGGAAAAGCGATTGAGTTCAAATCATAATCGGAAAGCATTTTGATAACATATACAAACCATAGTAAAGTTCGGCATTATAACTGATTACGTCATAACATACACTAAAGATAACTACTCGCTAATCATGGCAACAGTATCACAAAGCATAACAATGAAAGACATTATATAAAGACAAGGGATAGAAGTACCAGTAGATTAAACGAGTTTCAAATACAAAAGTGACAACTTCAAGACTCCAGACCGCTCCTAATACAATCTTCAGCGTTCTTCTCCGGGTACTAGGTTACCCGCACGAAGTCGGAGACCTTGAAAGTATGACTAATATTGTACAAGAGAGAGAAAGAAGTGAATTGAAGTGTGTGTTGGAATGAATGACAAATGCCCCTTTAAATAAGCCAAAATTTTCTCTGTAAACGGCTAGCAGGCCGTTTGGCAGGCCGTTTGCAGAGGCCATTTGCCAGACCAGGACGTTTGCTTGGGTCGTTTGATTGGGCCATTTGCTTGGGCCATTTGGCAGGCCATTTCTGAGCCAGGCAAGCCATTTGGCAAGCCGTTTGGTCACCCTGATTTTCTGGATCGCAACTTGATTTCTTGTCTTTCACCGTTTTTACTCTAGAATCTTCGTTTTAGCTCCGATTCTCTTGATTATTTTTGCACCGTCTTCGTAATTACTTGTTCTTCAATTCTAACCAACAAAGTGGGTATTTTACCGATAAAGTTCGAATCTTTCTTGTTTTTGGGCTTTAATACTGGGGTGAAAATGTGACTTTTTAGCCGATATCAAATATCCCATACTTAGACTTTGCTTGTCCTCAAGCAAACTTCTCGTTTTTACTTCAAGAAATCTTTTAGGAGTTTCTTTTCTAATAACCTAAGTGGTTTTCTTTTTATTACAAGAGCAAAAGATAAGGTGAGTCATCTATGTTAGGGGTGAAACTATCTCTGCAAGCATGCGAGGAGGTTACATGACTTAGGATAGCTTTCACGGGTCACTCAAATCACTCAAGTGTTTAAGGTTCCCTATAGATCTAAGAAATGAATTTCACTCATAGCCAGTCATGTTGTACTCATCGCCATAGGCTTGATAAAGACTCAAATCCTTGCTACTAATGTGAAAATGGTAGTAACCATAGCTTCTAGGTCATTTGTCAATAATGGAAAGGAATTTTGGAGTGGTGGTGAAGTTGTTTTAAGGGGTAAAAAAGGGTAACATAGTCTCAAAAGACTTTTATTTCGGAAAATTTTAAATTGTTAGGAGTGCTGGTATTTTTGAGAAGCATTTTTGAACTATTCTTCTTTGAAGTGATAAGCATTTGTGGTCAAGTTCTTCTTCGGCGTTTCTCTTTATAAGTTCTGCTCCTTTTCTCAGAACTTTGAAATTTGTTTTTTTTTTTGGGAGATTTCATCTCGAGAAACTTTTTTGCCGGTAAACTTTTTCAAGACCTTTGTCGTGATACTTGAGAGGTTCATAACATTGGGTTTACGGGAGGAATCTCATTTTCTGGATTTTCGAGTGATAGTAAAGATGACGTGGATGAGGTGGTGTGGTATAAGTAGCGGAAGTGTGAGAGGATTTTGACAAATGGCTAGCTCTTCTGATTATAATTGAATCACATTTCGTTACTTGGAAATGCAGATCTAAAGCAAGTTCTGATTCCGAGCACAGACATCGGCACTCTCAACGGAAAATAGTGAAGCATTAAAGATGAATGATGGTCTTATTTGGGGTGCCTCACCATATCAATTTAGGTCGATAATGCCTAGTCATGCAATGCTCTTTTAGAGATTCGGTTCGTCCTAACAAGATTTCCACCTTATTTAAGCCTTATTTTTATTTACAAACGTTTTAGGGGCTTTCTTTTGTTAAAAATTTGAAATTTGGCTTAAAAACTTGGAATCTTTGTAATGGGTTATTGTAATACAGCATAAAAAGGATTATACCAACATCCCACACTTAAACGAACATTGTCCTCAATGTTCCTAGTGTATCCCACACTTAAGAGTTTTAGTTGAAGATTTGGGATTATTCGTTTAGTGTTTATTTGGGTTGGGATCCCACACTTAGTAGTAAGCGTAGTATGTGGCATAAAAATTTGAGCTAGTAGCAGAAAGAAAAGGGTACCCCCAGCAGGTGTGGTTGCTTGTGAAGAGCTGGCTGGCTTGGAAGTTCCTGTGCTTTATTTGTCGGCTCACTTGTCATCCTTTTATTCTTCTACTCTACTTTATTGCACGGGTTGCCTCCCGAGAAGCGCTTTTGTTTAAGGTCGTTGGCTCGACCTTGGTGATGCTCAAAAAATCGTCATTCCCCTCTGGTAGTTGTGATCTTGGTCTTCTCGAGGGAATGCGAGTCTTGGTGGATAAATCCTGAGAAAGTGTCGGACCAAAAGTGGTAACAGGTCTGGTACTTCACTTGAAGATCTTCTGAAAGAAAGATAATGTGTGGTTTCGGCTCGTGAAAAATCTTGAAGTCTGATAAGAATATGATCTACTACTCTGCTGATTGATCCATGAATGTCGATCATCGAGGCAGTGTTGGTAGTGATTATTTCTCTGTTAGGATGCTCATTTCGGAGATCTTCAAATAGTGTCAGAAATTGTATCTTTAGTATTTTAAAATCTTCTGATCGGTGTTCTCCACAGTAGGAGTCCGTAGCTTTGCACAGCGTAGTCAAAAGGCGAATCTGAAAAGAAGTGAAGAGCATCCTTGACCCAAGCATTAATGTCACCGTCTTTGAGTATATCTCCCTACATCCGGCTTTGAATGTGAAACTAGGATCCGTGGATTCTTGGAAGATACGTGCTATCTGCTTCGTAACGTAGGTGGTAATGTTGACTCGGTCTGGTTTAAGATGAGAAAACGGATTGTTGCGTCTTACTTCCTCTGTGACTACATCTTGTAACTCTTTGATAATTAGATCGGCGTGGTGGTCGATTGTTACGTAAATTACTAGCCTCTCTGGTGTGCTTTCAAAGTTATCCCTCTCCAAGAGGGTGAAAAAGATGTGAATATCCTCGATCATTTGCAAATCAGAGTGATAAGTCGGGCATCCGGTGGAAAGATCTATATGCTTCCAGATGAGAGTCAGTAGTGCTCGTTGGTTTGCTGAGAACGGAAGTGCAGATCTGGCTAAGGCGTTGGAGACCTTAGAGTAAATGATCTTCTGATCTTGACAAAATCTCGTCTCTAGAATAGTGCGAACTACTGAGTCGTGCTCTCGTTGCCTTTCTTCGCAGTAGATATGATCGTGAAGGGTATTGATAAAGTCTTAAATGCGTTCTTCTAGGATTTCAACATTATTGTCTTCTCTTTGGAGATAACGATCGTATTCGTTCTTGATAGCTGTTATTCTCTCGGTTAAGCGTAGCGTGTAGTTAATTGTTGATTTATGGATGGCTTCGAGAATCTCTTCAAATTCATCGGTGTCATTGATGAAGGTTATCATGTTGGCGTGAGTAGATATGATCGGAATTCGATCTGAAGAAGAGTCCGGCTCCTCCTTATCTGATTTGGATGGATAATTTGAGTTATCAAGAATGTCTTCATATTGCTCTTCCTCGTTATCATCGGTAGCATAATCGTCTGTAGATTCGTCTGATGAACGGGTTTCTTCAGTATTCTGGTTCTTTACCTTGACACTTTCGAGATCAATTTTTGTGTCCTTAATGTCAACCTTATCAGTCTTCTTCTTGAAGTGAATGATTAAACTGTGATCTTTCATCTCAAGCCTCATTAATTCTTCATGACGCTCCGGGCTTGGAGATGGTATTATCGCAGTTTCTTTTACGTCTTCCATTTCCTCTTCCTCCTCAGGTTCTTCCTCTTCCTCTATTTCTTCGCTGGGATCCTCTTCTTCCGTTTCTGGGTCGTCAATAGGATGTGACTCGACAACCATCTCGATATCTTCGGCTGGTGGTGGAGACTCATCATCGGAAGTGATCCGTCTGGTAGATATAGCAAACATATCTGCCTGTCCAGAAAGATCGGTAGGTGTAACATCCCGTTTTTCCGGTACATATTTAAAGGTACAAACTAAATTATTAGCACGATTATACATGTTCGTTTATGTGATTAAATGAGCCAAAGTGTTAGTTTTTGAGTAAATGTATAATTATATTTATATACGTGAATGCGTGCGTATGAGTATTTATAATGTGTCGAGATGGAGTTGAGTCGTGCGAGACTTAAGGTTGAAGCTAGGCGTGCATAGGAAGTGTGAATGAGGTGTGCTAGTTGTTTGAACCATCGTTTTGTGTTAAATGGTCGAAGTGACCAGGCTCAGGCAAACGCCGCGCCGCGGCAAATGGGTCCACGCCGTGGCATATCAAGCGAACCAGGATCAGGAAGTGGGTTAAGGAGGGCCTATTTTCCCTTTATGTGTCGCGCCGCGACGATTAATTCCGCGCCGTGACAGTTCTACTGAACTGGTGTCGGACTTAGCTCAAATTAAGGGGTTTTAAGGGGCAAAATGGTAAATTGACATGTGGATCTGATGGGAGCATTAACTCTCCACCACATATTCATTTATTTAATTTCCTTTTCCATTTTCTTTCCAATTTCTCTCCCAAAACACAAAACCCACTTAGTTTAATCTTGAGATTTGGAGTTGGAGATATGTGAATCAAAACCTAGGAGCGAGATTTAAAGTTGTTCTCCTTGTTACTAGCTACGAGAAGATAGTCTTGGTAAGTTCTAACTTTATTTTTAAGTTTTAATGGGTTAAAGGCTAGGGTTTGGGTTACTAGAGAATTGTATGACCCATTTGAGGGTAAAATGGGTGAGTTTGGGTTATGTTGTTGTAATGAAACCCTAATAGACACAATCTAGGGTTTTGGCCTTGTGATTTGGAGTTGTAAGTGCCAAATGGTGTTGTTAGTCACTGATGCACTTTAAGATTAATGAAAGAAGTGTAAATGGGTAAGTTTGACTTGATTGTGAATCTAAGAAATATAAAATGGGTCAAAATGTACTAGTTGACCTAATTAGATGAAATGGGTATGGATTGCCCTAAGTTTGTGTTAATTGAATTTAATAGACTTTAATTCACTAGTCTTAGTGATTAAAGTCGAGTCTTGGCCATTTATGGGCGGCTGCAAGTAGTTGAGTAATTTAATGCAATTTGGGTCATTAAATGCTCAAGTGGGAGTATTGTGGTTAATCCCACTAGTTGTGAAATTGAATGTGCACTTAATGATTTAGGTACATTGCGTTGAAACTCGGAAGTGCTAAATCATCATTCTTGTGACAAGGTGAGTGGAATAATTATACGTTCATGTATATGGCGTGTTTATTTGTGAATGTTATGGTATGAACCATGTGCCGGTAGTGCCATAACATGTATGTGACAGATATAGGATGTAAACCACATGCCCGTAGCATCGAGTGTGAACCACGTGCCGGTAGCACTACAAAGTGAGGCGTGAACCACGTGCCGGTAGCGTCAAAGTGTGAACCATGTGCCGGTAGCACTATAAAAGAGTGAGACTCAAATGCGTATGGTGTGAACCACGTGCCGGTAGCACCATAGCATCATGGTTAACCATATTGTGTTGTGATCGTTTAGCATTATATATATATGGTGTTGAGTATATGCTAATGAGATTTGGTGTCAATATACGACTTGTTGGTATTTCGGGTATGATTGACTTGCTATGTGAGTTACATGTTCGTGCGAGGTATTTGGTATTTGTGATTGCAAATAGATGGGTTATATATATGTATGTATAACTATTGCATTCACTAAGCATTGCTTACCCTCTCGTTGTTTACCATTTTTATAGGTTCTGGCTTGGACAAGGGTAAGGGCATATGGTTGGTAGTTGTCTCCTGTTTGTGTTGACAGGGGGTGCTTTTTGGATAGCTTCTGAAGTGGCCTAACGTTTTGGGTAGTTTAGCCCCAAACCATGCTCGAATGTCGTTTGGATTATAAACTATCATTGTAGTACGTCAAACTTGTATTAAACTTAATTACTGGCCTTGTGCCTTTGGTAAACATTTAAACTGTTGTACGTTTAAATGGAACTTGTGGAATGGTTTACATATTTAATTGGCGCATAAATGTGTATTATAAAAAAATATTTATCGTATGGAATACGGGTTGGGTTGTTTCAAGTGGTATCTGAGCATGGTCTAAGGGATTTAGGCAACTTGAGATAGGTGCCTAGACTTGGACTTTATTGTGTGAACGCTTTATGCGGGACTTGTAGGACTTTGGGTCTAATCGGGAATTGTTAGTGCTTTGGTTTATGTGAACTAACCTTGTGCTAATTGATTTGTGTTGTGTTTAGCAAGCATCGAGCGAGATGGACGTTGTACTAGCAAGTTAATGCGACGTGCTCGCGTAACAATGATTAGCTACCATTGTTACGGGTGCAAATCGTGTCAAACAAGTAATGTACGACGATTGTCGAGCAAGATGGAGTAGTATGGTGTACATGTATATACTTACATGATATGACTTTTAGTTCTTTGTTTAATCTTTTCCATTTTATAGAATGAAGACGAGAAACGGACACGATAATGATAACGGTGGTACGAGTGAGGATGTTGAACTCACGGCCAAGGTTGAGGCCATCTTTAAAAAGTTAAAGAAATATTTTCTTGACGATGTCCGAAAGGTCTTCCAAGAGTCGGTCGATGGACAAGTGACCGAATTGATCAACGATCGAATGAAAGCCGCAATAGAGGAGGCTTTAGAAGCTAGAAACATTTATCCTCGAGGCGAAGGGGTTGAAGGTAATGGTGGGGGTGGAAGGCGGGACTTCCACTACAAAAATTTCAAGGATACTCAACCTTCGATGTTTAATGGGGTGAGTGATCCATTGAAAAGCACTTGTTGGATTTCCGATATCGAGGGAGCTTTCCGTACCGCGGAATGTCCTCCCGAAAAGAAGACGAGGTATGGGTCTAGCATGTTATGTGAAGAAGGCAAGTTGTGGTGGGACGATAAAATCAATTTGTATGGTGAAGAGCAATGTATGAGCTTGACATGGGAGGAGTTTAAGAAGGAATTTTGTCAAGAATACCGAATTTCTTCCGACCTTGATAGAATCCGGGACGAGTTGCATCATTTGCAACAAGGTTCAATGGACTTGGTTACCCTCAAGTCTACCTTTTTGGCAAAGACTCGTTTTTGCCCGGAATATGTTGGTGACGATCACAAGCTAATGAAAGATTTCTACCGTACCTTGAACGATGAGTTAAAGGGTAAGATTAGTCGGGGAATGTCTAAGACTTTTGAAGAGCTATTCGAGTTGGCTCGGGGTTTTGAACCGGAGGTTTCGAGGAAGAGTGATTTCACTTTTTCAAAGAGAAAGTTTGAAGGTTCGAGCCATTTGAACTTTTCAAATAAAAAGAACAAGAAAGGCTCTGAAAGCTTAAATAATGTGAAGAAGGGTGCTTTCGGGGGTTTCGGGCCCACGTGTTTTAATTGTAAACAAAGGGGACACATGGCCCGTGATTGTACCAATGGCCCGAACAAATTTACTTGCTATAACTTTGGTAAAGAAGGAGACCAAAAGTCGGAGTGTCCCGATTTGAACAACGATAATGTTAAAAGGCTAGAGAAGGCGGCGGGTACGGCTCGAGGTCAAAACTATTTGATGACAAACGACAAAGCCAAGAAATCCAACGAAGTTGTCTCAGGTACCTTCTTAGTTAATTCTAATCCGGCAAGGATTCTTTTTTATAGCGGTGCAAATTTGTCGTTTGTGTCTCCAAAATTTGTGCCTAAACTTGATAGACCGTTAGCTAAGTTAAGTCATTCGATAGAAGTCGAAATAGCGGACAGCAAGACGGTGCTAGTGGTTGATGTGTGTAAGAATTGTGATGTCGTTTTTGGTGCCGAAAACTTTAAAATTGATCTCATCCCTATGACTTTGGGCGATTTTGATATCGTTGTTGGTATGGATTGGCTCGATCGAAATAGAGCCGATATTGCATGCCATAAAAAGTTTATACGTGTGAAGACCCCAAGTGGGGGAGAGTTGATTTTTCATGGCGATAAACGAAGAAGACTTGTGCCGATATGTTCTTTTGAACGGGCACATCGTTTTCTTGTTAGTGGTGGCATGGCTTTTCTTGCCCATGTTGTTGATACTCGTGATGAGCTGCCACCTATTCGTGAAATTCCGGTGGTTAGTGAATTCGAAGACGTTTTTCCGGACGAGTTACCGGGTGTTCCAGCGGAAAGACAAGTTGAATTTCGTATTGAGTTGGTTCCGGGAGCTACTCCCATTGCTAAAACTCCTTATCGTTTAGCACCAACGGAAATGCAAGAGTTGTTAAATCAAACCCAAGAGTTGCTCGAGAAGGGTTATATTCGACCGAGTGCTTTGCCGTGGGGCGCTCCGGTTTTATTCGTGAAAAACAAGGATGGTAGTATGCGGATGTGCATCGACTACAGGGAGTTGAATAAAGTTACAATCAAGAATCGTTATCCACTGCCAAGGATCGACGATTTGTTTGATTAACTCCAAGGTGCAACGTATTTCTCTAAGATCGACCTACGGTCCGGCTATCACCAAATGCGGGTCCGTGAGGAAGATATTGAGAAAACGGCTTTTCGAACACGTTATGGGCATTTTGAGTTCGTAGTTATGCCTTTTGGTCTTACGAATGCACCGGCGGCATTCATGGATCTTATGAACCGAGTGTGCCAACCTATGTTGGACAAGTCGGTAATTGTGTTCATTGACGACATACTAGTCTACTCGAAAAGTATGAACGAGCATGAACTTCATTTACGTGAAGTATTGAAGACGTTACGAAAAGAGAAGTTGTATGCTAAGTTCTCCAAATGTGAATTTTGGCTAAGGGAGGTTCAATTCCTTGGTCACATTGTGAACAAAGATGGCATTCAAGTAGATCCTGGGAAGATAGAGACGGTGAAGAGTTGGAGATAACCGACTACGCCTACGGAGGTTCGACTTTTTCTCGGATTGGCCGATTATTATCGTCGGTTTATCCAAGACTTTTCTAAGATCGCTTCTTCGTTGACGAAATTGACGAGGAACAAGGCGAGGTTTGTTTGGGAGAACGAGCAAGAAGTTGCCTTTCAATTGTTAAAGGAGAAGTTATGTCAAGCTCCGGTGTTAGTGTTGCCAAAAGGAGTGGAAGACATGACAGTTTATTGTGATGCTTCGTTAAATGGACTCGGGTGTGTTCTAATGCAAAGAGGTAAAGTCATCGCTTATGCCTCTCGACAATTAAAGGAACACGAGACGAGATATCCGACTCATGATCTTGAGTTGGCGGCGGTTGTGCATGCGTTGAAAATTTGGCTCCATTACTTGTATGGTATCAAGTGTACGATTTATTCAGATCATAAGATTTTGAAACACCTCTTTAATCAACGAGATTTGAATTATCGTCAACGTAGGTGGATGGATGTGGTGAAAGATTATGATTGTGAAATACTTTATCATCCGGGCAAGGCGAATGTGGTCGCGGATGCGTTAAGTCGAAAGAGTCATCACCCGGCGTTACGATTGGGATTGTTACGTATGATTATTACTAACAATTTTCTTGAAAAACTCGGTGTGATTCAAATAGAGGCTTGTGTTCACAACAAGCATGCGGAGCGAATTGTGGGACAATCAGAGTTCATTACTATGGGCTCATGTGGTTTGTTGTCTTTTCAAGGAAGAGTGTGGGTGCCTAAGATGGGTGATTACCGACAAGTGCTACTCGATGAAGCACATAAGTCAAAGTATTCCATTCATTCGGGCGCGACGAAAATGTATCTTGATTTAAGGAAAGATTATTGGTGGCCGGGCATGAAACGTGATGTTATGAAGTATGTTGAGCAATGCGTCACGTGTTTGCAAGTTAAAGCCGAGCACCAAATTCCGTATGGTAAGTTACAACCGTTAGAGATCCCGAAATGGAAATGGGAGCACATTACCATGGATTTCATCACAAAGTTACCTAAAATGGCGAGAACCCAATTTGATTCGATTTGGGTTATAGTAGATCGATTGATGAAAAGCGCTTTGTTTCTTCCCATTAAGGAAGCGATATCGTCGGAGACCTTGGCTAAGTTGTTTATCAAGGAAGTCATCTCTCGACACGGCGTTCCTATAATGATTGTTTCGGATCGAGATACTCGTTTTACATCTCGATTTTGGGAAAAGTTTCATGAGGATATGGGTACACAATTGAAATTGAGCACGGCGTACCATCCTCAAATGGACGGTTAAACCGAACGTACGAATCAAACTTTGGAAGATATGTTACGCGCGTGCATTATCGATTTTGGTGGTAGTTGGGACGAGCACTTACCTTTGGTGGAATTCTCGTACAATAATAGTTATCATACTAGTATTGGGATGCCATCTTATGTGATGCTTTATGGGCGTAGGTGTCGAACCCCGATTTGTTGGGGTGAA
Source organism: Rutidosis leptorrhynchoides (assembly GCF_046630445.1). Classification (NCBI taxonomy): domain Eukaryota; kingdom Viridiplantae; phylum Streptophyta; class Magnoliopsida; order Asterales; family Asteraceae; genus Rutidosis; species Rutidosis leptorrhynchoides. Next base: position 217,481,921 of record NC_092338.1, on the reverse strand, counting down.
GTGGGGCAAAAGGAAATCGGGAGTACCGATTTGGTTTTAGAGACGAAATGTAAGATTGATGTGATTCGAGAGCATTTGAAAAAGGCTCAAGATAGGCAAAAATCTTATGCCAATAAACGTAGACGAACGATCGAATTTCAAGAAGGTGACATGGTGATGCTCAAAGTTTCGCCATGGAAGGGTATTATTCGGTTTCGGAAACGAGGAAAGTTAGCTCCTCGGTTTATTGGGCCGTTTAAGGTTTTAGCTCGTGTTGGTGAGGTCGCGTATCATGTGGAATTACCCGAAGAGCTTGCGGGGATCCATAATACATTTCATGTTTCCCACCTCCATAAGTGTCATGCGGATGATTCATCTTGGGTGCCATTAGACGAGATTGAGCTAAATAATAAGTTAGAGTATATCGAGGAACCGATTGCCATACTTGATGAGAAGGTCAAAAGATTGTGACATAAAGAGGTAAGGACTTTTAAAGTTCAATGGCGTCGTAGTAAGGGTTTCGAGTTCACTTAGGAGCCCGAAGAGTTTGTGTTGGTTTATCTTCCTTCTTGTCATGTGGCTTGGATCGCGAGGATGCGCTTCGATTCAAGTGGGGGAGAGTTGTAACATCCCGTTTTTCCCGTACATATTTAAAGGTACAAACTAAATTATTAGCACGATTATACATGTTCGTTTATGTGATTAAATGAGCCAAAGTGTTAGTTTTTGAGTAAATGTATAATTATATTTATATACGTGAATGCGTGCTTATGAGTATTTATAATGTGTCGAGATGGAGTTGAGTCGTGCGAGAATTAAGGTTGAAGCTAGGCGTGCATAGGAAGTGTGAATGAGGTGTGCTAGTTGTTTGAACCATCATTTTGTGTTAAATGGTCGAAGTGACCAGGCTCAGGCAAACGCTGCGCCGCGGCAAATGGGTCCGCGCCGCGGCATATCAAGCGAACCAGGATCAGGAAGTGGGTTAAGGAGGGCCTATTTTCCCTTTATGTGTCGCGCCGCGACGATTAAGTCCGCGCCGCGACAGTTCTGCTGAACTGGTGTAGGACTTAGCTCAAATTAAGGGATTTTAAGGGGCAAAATGGTAAATTGACATGTGAATCTGATGGGAGCATTAACTCTCTACCACATATTCATTTATTTCATTTCCTTTTCCATTTTCTTTCCAATTTCTCTCCCAAAACACAAAACTCACTTAGTTTAATCTTGAGATTTGGAGTTGGAGATTTATGTATCAAAACCTAGGAGCGAGATTTAAAGTTGTTCTCCTTGTTACTAGCTACGAGAAGATAGTCTTGGTAAGTTCTAACTTTATGTTTTAAGTTTTAATGGGTTAAAGGCTAGGGTTTGGGTTACTAGAGAATTGTATGACCCATTTTAGGGTAAAATGGGTGAGTTTGGGTTATTTTGTTGTAATGAAACCCTAATAGCCACAATCTAGGGTTTTGGCCTTGTGATTTGGAGTTATAAGTGCCAAATGGTGTTGTTAGTCACTAATGCACTTTAAGATTAATGAAAGAAGTGTAAATGGGTAAGTTTGACTTGATTGTGAATCTAAGAAATATAAAATGGGTCAAAATGTACTAGTTGACCTAATTAGATGAAATGGGTATGGATTGCCCTAAGTTTATGTTAATTGAAGTTAATAGACTTTAATTCACTAGTCTTAGTGATTAAAGTCGAGTCTTGGCCATTTATGGGCGGTTGCGAGTAGTTGAGCAATTTAATGCAAATTGGGTCATTAAATGCTCAAGTGGGAGTATTGTGGTTAATCCCACTAGTTGTGAAATTGAATGTGCACTTAATGATTTAGGTACATTGCGTTGAAGCTCGGAAGTGCTAAATCATCATCCTTGTGACAAGGTGAGTGGAATAATTATACGTTCATGTATATGGCGTGTTTATTTGTGAATGTTATGGTATGAACCATGTGCCGGTAGTTCCATAACATGTATGTGACGGATATAGGATGTGAACCACGTGCCGGTAGCATCGAGTGTGAACCACGTGTAGGTAGCACTATAAAGTGAGGCGTGAACCACGTGCCGGTAGCGTCAAAGTGTGAACCATGTGCCGGTAGCACTATAAAAGAGTGAGACTCAAATGCGTATGGTGTGAACCACGTGCCGGTAGCACCACAGCGTCATGGTTAACCATATTGTGTTGTGATCGTTTAGCATTATATATATATATATATATATATATATATATATATGGTGTTGAGTATTTGCTAATGAGATTTGGTGTCAATGTACGACTTGTTGGTATTTCGGGTATGATTGACTTGCTATGTGAGTTACATGTTCGTGCGAGGTATTTGGTATTTGTGATTGCAAATAGATGGGTTATATATATGTATGTATAACTATTGCATTCACTAAGCATTGCTTACCCTCTCGTTGTTTACCATTTTTATAGGTTCCAGCTTGGACAAGGGTAAGGGCATACGGTTGGATTAGTTGTCTCCCGTTTGTGTTGACAGGGGGTGCTTTTTAGATAGCTTCTGAAGTGGCCTAACTTTTTGGGTAGTTTAGCCCCAAACCATGCTCGAATGTCGTTTGCATTATAAACTATCATTGTAGTAGGTCAAACTTGTATTAAACTTAATTACTGGCCTTGTGCCTTTGGTAAACATTTAAACTGTTGTACGTTTAAATGGAACTTGTGGAATGGTTTACATATTTAATTGGCGCATAAATGTGTATTATAAAAAAAAATTATCGTATGGAATACGGGTTGGGTTGTTTCAGTAGGTTGGTCAATTTTGAAGGTAACGTTCTCCCCATGTGATCGTAAGATCAGGGTTTGATTGTGCACATCAATGACTGTCCTAGCCGTATTCATGAAAGGTCTTCCTAACACTATTGGTGTGTGTAGGTCTTCCTGAATGTCCATCACTACGAAATCCGTAGGATACAAGAATTTGTCGACTTTCACCAAGACGTTCTCAACTATGCCCTTAGGATATCGAATTGTGTGATCGGCAAGTTGGATTGTCATTTTGATTGGTGACAAGTCTCCTAACTCTAATCTCTTGTGGAGAGAGTAGGGGATTAGGTTGATACTTGCTCCTAAATCTGCTAGCGCATGAATGGTTCTAGATTGGTAGATTGAACACAGGAAAATGATGCGGCCCATATCTCCTAGCTTCTGTGGTAAAGAGTTTCTGAGTACTGCTGAGCAGTCTTTACTCAGTGGAATTTTATTAGAATCTGGTATCTTTTCCTTTGTAGAAAGAAGCCTTCGGATATATCTCTTTTGATTAGGCACTTTGGACATGGTGTCCAGGAATCTTCCATCAAGTTTGAAAGAATCAAGCTTAGATGGTTCCTTCGGTAATCTTCCAGGATAGGGTACACGAACCGGAGTTGCGGTGGACAACTGCTAAGTAGGTGTCGATTTGTTCTTGATTTTAGCTGACCTTCTCCGTGGTTCTTCTCCTGGGATTACTAAGTCCATTTGCTTAGCTTCCTCTATATGGGAATTTTGGGTAGTATTACTAGGTAACCTTCCCTGGGGTCGGATTTCAAGGCGTTGTGATAACTGTCCGAGCTATGTTTCTAGACTTTTGAGAAGAGCCAGTTGATTTCTCATTAGTATCTCTGTCTGGTCTTGTCTAGATGCAGTTCTCTGATTTAACTGTTGTTGTCCTTGAATGAACTGTGTCAACTGATCATCAGTTCTGAGAGTGGGGTTGGCTACTTTTGTAATTTGGGTGGTTGGGGGATTTTCCTCAGCTGGTGGACCAGTGAGTGGAAGTGGTTAATCGTAGGTCAATTGAGATTGTTGGGGTGGGTAAGGTGGGTAACGATAGCGAAAAGGTTAGTTGTTTCTTTGGAATTGGTTAACCCTAGGTTGTTGATTAAAGCCGGGATTTGATTGGCGAGCTGAGTATTGAACGTAACAGACTGAACTGTTAGGGTTTTCGTACTCAACTTGCTATTCTTCAGTGGGTTGCGGGTTGGTACAATTAATACAGGTCTGGACCTGGTTAACTTGCTGCGGCTGCATCTTCAATTCTCCGAGTTGTTTGGCAAGAGATTCCATCTTGTCTGTGAGAGATTTGATGGCCTCTGTTTGATTATTGAGCGCGGAGAGTGGTGCAGATGATGAAGTTGTTTCACCACTGTTCCAGTCATGATGATGCATTGTCATATTTTCGAGCAACTCCCATGCTTCGTCTATGGTTTGGTTCATCAGATTTCCTTGAGCGGCGGCATCGATCGCTGTCCTATGATTTACCGTAAGACCATTGTAGAAGCGCTGACCGTTCTAACTGGTGGTTAGGGCATTTCTTCAATAGGGTTTTGAATTGCTCCCATGCAGTGTAAAGAGATTCATCATAACTTTGTTTAAAGTTAATGATGTCATTCTTAAGCTTGGTTTGTTTAGAAGGAGGAAAATATTTGGTTAAGAATTTAGTAGCCATCTCCGTCCAAGATGTGATGGAATCTTTTTCCAGTCCTTCAAACCATGTTTGTGCATGATGAGTGAGAGAATAGGGGAACAAGTATAGCCGGACTGTATCTTGTCCTATCCCTGGCTGCTTATAGGAATTCGAAAGAGATATGAATTTATCGAGGTGAGAATTAGGATCGTCATTCAGTAAACCATGGAATTGACAACCATTTTGGATGAGTTGTATGATGTGATGTTTTAACTCAAACGAGTGTTCTTGAATCTTTGGAAATCTAATTGGTCCTCCTCGACCTTCAATCGAGGGTTTAGTGTTTTCTGCTAAAGTAACGCGTAACGCCATTTGTTTTCTGATTCTTGCTTCCTTGCATGCTTTAGAGATTATGGCGTCTGGATCAGGTACGAATAACAATGACCCTGGTCTAGATCGGGTTTGGGTCATACACTGGATATGCCTCTATTTGTTGTTTTAAATTTTAAACCGATAAGCTAGGTTCCTAATTTAGTCTAAGGCAATCTAATGAGTAATCTAAGATAATCTAAGGTAGTCTAAGGTATTCTAAGCTAAGGTAGTCAAAGGTATTCTATTCTAAGGTATTCTAATTATCCTAATTATATATATGTTTTTGGTTCTTGCTACTGATTCCCTGGTATTTCTATAATAGAGCTTCGTACGAACTATTCAACAAACCAAGTGGCCAGGCCGACTACGGAGAGGCATGATCCTTTTGGTTCCAATATAATTGGAGACTGTTCGGAAAATCCAACAACCAAGTCTGTGTATAATTGTCTTTCTTAGACACCACTTAAATGTTTGTGAATGAGTTTGATAGAGAGCAGTATTGTCTGATACAAGTTCCCCGGCAGCGGCGCTGATGTGTTGAAAGTGTGTGCAGTAGCGCTTAACTTATATTTCAACTTTTAAATTTATAAAACCTTTATTTAATACACTTTAACACCCTAACGAGCAACAAAACCCGGTCAGAGGTAGTATTTTAGGTTATCGTTCCAAGAGAGCGTGGAAGCAAATAAGAGTTGTTTATTATATAGCTTAGCTCTTATTAAAGAACTAAAGATAGATTTTTATGTGTTTTTAAGGTTGTTGGTTTTTATCTCTTAGGAAAGAGATGCTTGAAGATAAATAAAATAACAAGATATAAAGCAGGAAAGTAAAGATTTAAGATAAACAATTATAAAAGAGAAGCGATTACAAGGACGTGTGAATCATAAGGGAAATATATAAATTAATTCATAACTTATATTAACAAATAGCAAGATAATAATCATAGACCAATCATTATCCCTTAACAGGCTAAGCTAAGTGTTGCATATTATTCAATAGGTAGGACTTAAAGCATATGCTAGATATGTGATGTGCATAACTAACATCTCAATTCTTCATGTTCAATTCAATTACATGATACATATCAATCTTGTGATGAGGATCAACATGCAAATAGACTGACAAATTATATAAGCTATTAAACACCAAGTAGATCAACTCAAGTTACTAGCTGAAAGTCAATTACTACTAAGTTCTCATGCAATCATTAATTAAACAAATCCAAACGAAGGTTCTTCGATTAAGCCTAACAATATCAAACTCTATTATATAAGCATAAATCTAATTAAACAAGTTTATCACTATTATGCTGTTTAACCTAGTTGCATGCAATTCAATTTAACAAGTTTGATGGACTAGATCTAAACAAGTAGCATGAATCGAATAATAGATCATCGGATCAAGTACTAATCAATCCTAAAATCATGTTATTTAATCATTAAGCATGGCAAACAAGTATATTAAAGCATCACAGATTTAAAATAGTTCAAATATCATTACAGAAACATAATCATACAGATCTAGAAATGAACCAGAAACTGCACAGAACGAAGCACGAAGCCGGCGGCTTTATCTCAGCCAAGCTGGTGGCTTGGACTGAGGAAGCCGGCGGCTTCATCTGTTTTCCCAGACGTTCACAGTTTTCGTCCAAGTAACCACTATGAAAATTTAGTTCATAGTTGGAGACGAACAGAAATAGATAACAGTAAATAAAGACATAATTAAAAATATACAATAAAATAAATAAGATTATACCTTAAAGAGGAATAAGAAAAACTGCATTAACTTGAATTAAACTTGAATCCAATGCAAGAAAGTAACTTTACATTGAAAATAAAACCTAAACTAACCCTAAACTACAGAATTTCGTAACTAGAGAGAGATATAATGAAAAGGTACATTGAAAACTATAGAATTCGGTCAGTATTTATAATATTCTAGGACGGTGGCCAAGCCGGCGGCTTCGTGCCAAGACGACGGCTTCCCATGGCGGTGACTTGTTCTCCAATCAAATCTTGATTGTTACGCTCAAGAAAACGCGTTTTAGGTCCAAGTCGGCGGCTTCGTGCTAATCCGGCGGCTTCACTTCAGATCTGAGCTTGGAGGCCAAGAAAAACGTCCACGGCAAAATATTGACTTTTTGACCTGAAGCCAGCGGCTTCCTTTGGCCAATCCGGCAGCTTCCATTTAACTAAGCCAGTGGCTTCCTCCATCATGTTGTAGATTTTTCTCTTGCGGTCGTTTTGATAGGGTGCTCGTCAGAAACGGAGTCCGGATGCTCAAGATATGGCCAAAACGGTGACAGCACTCAGATTTTCAGCGTTTCACTTACTTCCTTTTTCCTGTTTTTAGTCCTGTTTTAACACATTTCTCAACAAAACATTAAAAATACATTTTTCCCGTTTTTACCCATTTTTGTATGTTTTAGTATCAAAATGACTTTAAAATGTCCAAATAACTCCTCAAAATGTATTCAAAAACATGTATAATTTAGGAGTTATCAAATCCCACACACTTAAGCTTTTGCTTGTCCTCAATCAAATAAATATTTAAACATTTAACTTTATACTCCCTTAGACATTTTTATCAAACATAGTATTTAATGAGATGTTTTGACAATACTTTGGTTAATCTTGTGTTTTCAGCTGAAAATTATCTTCAAATTCTTTTCAAAGATTAACACTTATTTATGAATTTCACCTAGGTAATATATCAAAAGAAATATTAAATGGGTAGTTTATATCGGAATTTGGTTTATATGACACGAATAAAATTGGTTTAAAAGCGGAAGAAAAATGCAAAGTCAAAAAGATGTCTAATCATTAAAGTTTTGTTATTATTATAAGAACTAGTCTGAACCAGACTAAGGAGTACAAGTGGTCCTAATGTTTATTAATCCAGATTTATACAACAGTTGGTCATCATTTGACTCTTTTATTTTCTAACTATAGCTTTTATAAGTGTGTGGTTCTCATTGGAACTTTTTTCTCTCGCTCTCATCACTCTTATTGGCCTTCATTGGGCTCTTTTACTTTTCATTTATTTTGCTTTCATGTTTAGCATTAGCTTCACATTTGGAAATTTTTCTAAGTTGGCCCTCATTGGGACTCTTTTGTTGCCTCAGTGGTCCATGCTTATTATGCCATATTGTAGTGGCTATAAGTTTGTAGTCGTTTCACAATTTTTGGCGTTTACTTCCTATCTTAAACAAGTAGTCTGATCTCGAAGTTGACAGTAGTTCTATTAGCTTTACAATTAGATTAATGAAAAGACATAAGTTTGACTAAGAATTTATACTTTCAAAAATATAGGGTTAGGAATGGGCATTTGGTTTAAATTGGGTTATTCCTAAAAAGGTTTTGGTTTCTAATGGTAACTAATTGGAATTTTGTTAGCACTCTATATATTTGAATATGTATTCAAGTGCTAACGACCTAGGTACTGGCTTAAATTGGTTTTAAAACAAAAGGCTAACTGTAACAACCCGAGTTTTTCCGTTAAAACTTCCGTTAAATACTTGACGATCGTTAGTTAAATCATACAATTTTCATACGCCAAATTTTTTTCCAGAATAGTTAACAGTGGCTACGTGAAACTTTTTTGTATTTAAAATAATTAAATACGTACTTAATCCTTAGTGGATTACTTGAATTAATATGTTATATTAATTAGTGAACTTAATTCGGTTGACAAATTAAACTAGAAACGACACGATTAAAGTTAATTGCCTAGAAAACTTTTCAGTTAACGGAACTCAGAAAAACGATAGAATAATTATTATTAATAATTATTGAACTTACGAAGGAAATTTAATTTATTATTTACTTAATGAATTAAACACGGTGATTTTGTTTCAACGACTAGTTAACGTTCTGGAGATTCGGTACGGTTAATGGCGCTCAAAACGAACCACGCGCGAACGAGCTTTTACACAAAATGAGCTCGAGACCCGAACCCAAGGCCACATGGCCATGACCTCATACCTCATCATCCTTGGTCCCATGAGTAGCCAATGCATGTTGACTATTAGTTTAGGCACATGTTTGTTGACTTTTAGTTTTTAGGCAACTAACTACATTCCCTTAAATTCTAAATAATATGAAGAGACCCGTCCTAATCCATCCGGAAGAAATCCATATCAATTATAAACGATTCACAACAGTTGATTTCATCGCGAGGTACTTGACCTCTATATGATACATTTTACAAACATTGCATTCGTTTTTGAAAAGACAATCTTTCATTACAACAAAATTTGACGACATGCATACCATTTAAAAATATATCTAACTATAACTAATTTAATAATAATCTTGATGATCTCAACGACTCGAATGCAACGTCTTTTGAAATATGTCATGAATGACTCCAAGTAATATCTTTAAAATGAGCAATTACACAGCGGAAGATTTCTTTCGTACCTAAGAATGAACATGCTTTAAAGTGTCAACCAAAAGGTTGGTGAGTTCATTAGTTTAACATAAATAATCATTTCATAATTTTAATAGACCACAAGATTTCATATTTCCATTTCTCGTAAACATACGTCCCATGCATAGAGACAAAAATCATTCATATGGATTGAACACCTAGTAACCGACATTTACAATATGCATATAAGAATATCCCCATCATTCCGGGATCCTCCTTCGGACATGATATAAATATAAATTTCGAAGTACTAAAGCATCCGGTACTTTGGATGGGGCTTGTTGGGCCCGATAGATCTATCTTTAGAGTTCGCGTCAATTAGGGTGTATGTTCCCTAATTCTTAGATTACCAGACTAAAAGGGGCATATTCAGTTTCGATCATTCAACCATAGAACGTAATTTCGATTACTTGTGTCTATTTCGTAAAAACATTTATAAAAGTTGCGCATGTATTCTCAGCCCAAAAATATAAAGGGTAAAAAGGTAAATGAAACTCACCTAATGTATTTTGTAGTAAAAATACATATAACGACATTAAATAACTGAACAATGCAGGGTTGGCCTCGGATTCACGAACCTAAAACATTTGTATATTTATTAATACACATAATTGTAAACGATTAAATTTTATATATATAATAATTTATTAGTTGTATTCACTTTTATATTAATGATATATATATTTATGTGACTCAAATATTCTTTTTGTATAAAGAAATATTGATTTTTGTATGTTATGTGTCTTAATATATTGTTCTATATATATCAGTTGTTTGGAAAGATAGTTATTTCAATATCACCAAATACGATAATTATAATGTTGATAATGTTATTGATAATACTTATGTTAATAATGTTAATGACTTCAATAATTATGTATATGATAATGATACTAACATTAGTGATAGTGATAATAATAATAATAATGATAATATTTATAATAAAAATTTAGATTGCTAACGATATTAATAATGCTTATACTAGTAGTATAATGATACTTTGATAATTTTTAAATATAATGATACTTTACTTTAATTATAGAAGAATAATAATAATAACAGTGTTAGTAATAATAAGTTTTAGTATAAACTTCGATATATTTGAAACCTGTGTCTATAATTCCTATTACTTAAAATTATAATTATTTTCATAATTATATTAACATTAATAATAATACTTAATACTTGATAGCTACAATAATCGTATTATTAATGGTAATCTTGATGAAAATACTTTTGTTAATAATAATAATAATAATCTCAATTTGGTACTAAAAAAAAAATTCGATTAATCATGACCTAATTATATTTATTTTTATAACCATATCGTGTATTGTCGTAAACCTAATCGTACTTACAATTATATTTCTCGGTTATACATGTAAATATATATATATATATATATATATATATATATATATATATATATATATATATATATATATATATATATATATATATATATATATATATATATACCTTAACTACAGCCCTTATCGTAACCATAACCATATTTATTTTAATTTTCCATAAATTAGGTATCTTTTATATCATAAATAAAATAACGATAATAATAATAATAATAATAATAATAATAATAATAATAATAATAATAATAATAATAATAATAATAATAATAAAAGAAATAGACTACCTTAGAGACTCCTCTTTTAAAAAAAAATGCCACAAGTGGGATTCGAACCCGAGACCTCTCGGTACCCGCTAACACCCTTAACCAACACACCATTCTTACTTCTCTGTTTAATAGACAACCCAAAATTTATTTAACCAATACTCGTGAACTATCATCTTCTTCTCCCTAATCTAATCGATTCAACAAAACACAAAATCATCCAAACACAAATTTAAATACATCGGGACAGATCAATAAAAGAACGAGAAAAAAAAACGCTGTGTTCATTGAGTAATGTATATAACAGAGAAATTGGTTTTCGATTTTTATTGTTTTATAGCAAAATTGCTTAACACGAAATAGTTTCCAATTCATATATAGAAACTGTATGCATCAACAATTAATCCAAAATCTTGAAAACAAAATCGAATTCTTCAAAGAACAACTCGTTTTGACTTTTTCTTTATAATGTTTGACTTCGAAATTCAAAGTAATTAGCAAGAATTGGAGGTTGTAAACTTACAGATAGATCAAACGAAGGATTCCTAACACTTCTGCATTAATGGATTTGCTAATCGGTTCGATTTTAATTGTTGGCCAAAAAAAAAAATTACAGGGAACCGTCGGGTTTTCTTTCCAATTTAATTCCCACGGATTACAGTAGATCAAAATAAGATACAAGTGATTGATTATTGATGGTAGTATTCGAATGATTGTAGAGACAAGCCATAAATTAACCCGATTGTTTTATAGCAAAATATGGAATCAATCGTACATAAGGAAGAAAATAAAAATAAATAAAGTTGAAAGTGATTTCTATGGGACTCATGAATGTATCTGTGTATATATCTATATCTGCATCGGCATATTTTATTTTATTTTATTTTTTTTATATAAAACTTAATTATTTATCAAAAATCAAAATTTCTAATAATAATAATAATACTATTAATAAATATAACAATATAAGTATTAATAATATAATGATCACAAAAATAAGAATTTTTATAATAATTAACAATAATACTTTTAATACTTTTAATAATATATTATTATTAATTATTATTAATGATAATAATAATACTACTTATAAGATAACAATTTATACATAACAAATATATATATATATATATATATATATATATATATATATATATATATATATATATATATATATATATATATATATATATATATATATATATATATATCTCACATTAGAATTAGTAATATTAATTATACTAATATTGATGTTAATAGTAATAATAAAGTATTAATAACATTACAACAACCATTATATTTTCAACTTGCATTTAATATGTTAATATTACATATTATTAATTATGTATAATTTTATTAAATATATATATATATATATATATATATATATATATATAATATGTAATAGTGAAACTTTATATAAATATTCTAATATACATATCATAATATTTATTTATAGAAATCATATTCGTTTATACATATAGTTTTATTTTAACAATCTCTTTATTACTTTGTGTATTATTTTACCTGTTCATTTCTAATGATTAAATTATATCTTATTATTTCAATTTATTATATATACTTTTGTTTATATATATTTATATACATATATACATATATACATTTATCTACAATCAATTGCTCGTGAATGGTCAGGAATAGTTAAAGGTCAAATGAATGTATAACAATAGTTCAAAAATTTTGAGACTCAACATTACAGACTTTGCTTATCGTGTCAAAATCATATAAGGATTAAGTTTAAATTTGGTCGGAAATTCCCGGGTCATCACATAATAAGAGAACATGTTCCATTTTTTTTCCTCTCATTCAGCCCCATCTTCATCATATCATTACCATCTTCAATCCCAAATTAAACATCACACAATTGCTTGGTCGTTAAATCACTTGCGGATTCGTGTTCCTCTCGTTCTCCTCTACGCGTAGATACAAGTAATTGCTTGATTAGTGATAAAATCTCTCAAACCCAAATTATTAAAAATCTAATTTTATTGATGTTTCATAGTTTATGTTGTCAATTGCTCAAGTGTATACGCGTTATTGTTGATTGGTGTCTTTAATTTGATCAATTGATGTTGTTTACATGAAAAATGAATTTTATTCTCTAGGATCTGATAAGAGTTGACTTTTGATCTGATCTTATAACATGTTTAGATGATTAGCTTTCCAAAAACTATTAACTTTAGGCTTTGGAATCACTTGATTTCGTTTCCGGATGATCAAGTTATGACCAATTGAAATTAACGTTGTGTTTTTGTGATTGATCGGAAATTCTGTGTTTGATAGACCACGAATTGGATTATGAAATTAATACCATTAGATAATTAATTTAAAAACACTCAGGTTACACTAGGATATCATGTTGTTTGTTTATGTATAACTTAAGATATGCATGATTTAATGAAAAAGTGGATTTATACAGCACTTGCATGAAAACAGCCTTGTATGATAAAATATATTAACTTCTGAGATTAAAGCTTTACATATTTGAAATTTACAGAAAAAGTAATTCACTTTTCATGTAGATATCATAGTCAAATTATATCTAGATCTTCGGAAAATTGCGTGCGAATGTGACTAACTAAACTAGAATCGAAACAGCAACTTGCTCTATGTTTTATACTCTGTGGTTAGTGTTTATTGAATTAGCATGTATGCTTCTGGAATATGAATTTTGACATGATATTTGACATATGGTTAGTTAATAGCAATCTCTGAAACCTTATGCATTAGGCACAATAGGGCCATACTTTATGTAAATTCTGATTTGAGCTGAAAAACTGAATGTTCAACTTGCATGAATAAACTGTACAAATTGGCTAAACCAAAATTGTTCGATTTTTGATATGTGTTAGTTAAACTTGTTTTTGAACTATGACCACTGGTCTTGTATCGATTGCATGTTCCTAACTCCGGTTATAGCTAAAACCAAATCAGTGCGCGGTCAGAAACTGACTTGGCGAACCCCAAATGTACCCCTTCTGATTCCTGACTTTTAACTATTGTATGAGACCTTGGCCGGACTTTTTGGAATTGATTTTGATTATACTTATGATCTGGAGTTTTCCAAGTTTGCATGAATTATGTACCATGAGATAATATGCTAAGTATGCTACGTGTTCATGAATTTTGTGCACAACGATAAACTGAAATTGTGAAAATGATTATTCATGACCTGAAACGTGTTGTTTGACTTAGGTTTGACATGTTGACCCATATTTGACATGAACCTACTGATGTTGAATTTATTTGACTACTTTGACCAAGTTTGACTTTCAGTTTGACTTCGTTTGACTTTGTTTGACTTGCATGATATAGTTGACTTTTACTTTAAATCGCGTCGAGTCGAGCAATAAGACAACGTAGGCTATGAAACCACACTTGTTTAAGATATATATATTGACGAACTTAAATACGTATACTTAGGTTACATTACTCGGGTCTAAACCGTACAAGTCATTTGTCTTTCAATCCGAGCTTTATTCAAAGGTGAGTCTACAGTCCCGCTTTTTACATGTTTTTCAGGGATGAGAATACACGCTGTTATACTTACATTATCAAATGCTTTTGTATTGACACGAGTACTATATATGCATATTGAGTTTGTTCAAAAAGCCTCTAGCTTGAATACTTTAAATACCATCGGTGTAGGCACAATTTAGATGGACGGATCCGTTAGGTTGACAACCTCACCCGCTATAAAAACTGTGGTGCATTTACTTTGAACATAATACATTCGTACAAGTGTATAATATTTTTATGAGGTAAAAGCAGGTATAGTGGATTCTATACTTGGGTCATTGCTAGTATTCAGGTGCTCATAGATTATGCAAACGTTTCGCAACTTGGAGTTGTACTTGTAAAATCTCGTGGTCAAGGAAACTAAACTATATTTCTGATAACTGTTTTTCAGATACTATAAAACGTTATTTAAAACTGTGATTTACAAACAAATGAGATAAAACTTGACATGGTATTGTCTACGAATATTTGAAACTTGACATGGTATTGTCTACAAATGATTGAAACTTGACATGGTAGTGTCAACAAACTTTTGAAATGGGACACGGAGTTGTCTAACTTTTAACATTGAACCTTGGTGGTCTTCCACTAATAATCATTTTCTAAATGTATTTCTTAAACATACTATATTGTTTACCTAAAACCTGTAGATTCACTCAACATTGTTGTTGATCCGTTTTGCGTGTTTTATTCTCAGGTATTAATTGCTTCCGCTGTAGAATATTGCTGTTACGTAGAAGTCAAGCCAAGCACTGGGACCAGAGTTAACATTCCGTTAAAGGGATTTTTGACGGGGTGTTACAGTATGGTATCAGAGCTTTGGCTATAGGGAACTAGGATACATTAGTGTGTCTAACTGTAGGGCGCATTAGTGAAGTCTAGTCTATAGCCGTGTGTCTTGGATGACTTTTATACACCATACCTGCACTATTTGCTTCACAATATGACATGTAAGGCTACACATTACATCACGTACATATACACCCTATACCCATATGATATATGGACTTGAACTAAACGTTATACTACAAATCACATACTTACACGCGACGTGAGATTTAACTAAATTAAGTTGATTACGCCATCTTGAACTTATGGAGTGATGTCGAATGGAAATGTGAGATAGCGTAATGTAATAACCGGGATTACATTACGGTAACTCATATAGAAGTTTCGACATCGCAAAATAAGGAATTGGGAGCGAGTCAAGTAGGTTACTTGGATAAATACCGTTTAGAACATAAACCATTTAATTTCAAATATGAGTAGAAATTTACACCGTACGATTTCATT
This sequence comes from Rutidosis leptorrhynchoides, assembly GCF_046630445.1. Taxonomy (NCBI): domain Eukaryota; kingdom Viridiplantae; phylum Streptophyta; class Magnoliopsida; order Asterales; family Asteraceae; genus Rutidosis; species Rutidosis leptorrhynchoides. The sequence continues at coordinate 217,466,268 of NC_092338.1, read as the reverse complement.
GTTATTATAACCTATAAGGAGCGTGTAATCACGTCACAATTCGTCACTACCCGACACTATCCGTCACCCCTGATTTCTACTTGGCACTACGAAGACACTGCCTGGACATACTCATCATCTTATACCACTACTCCTTGTTATTTATCGTTGCATACTACTACCCAACGCCGCCTCTCACTAATAGTCACGACTGATCACTACTTCTCACTGCTTGTCATTACTACTTAATGCTACCCCTTGCTACTTGCTACTTGCCACTACTAAATACTACTCATTACCACTTACCACTACTAAGTACTACTCGTCACTACTAACACCTCCACGTTTTACTACTCGCTACTGTGCATCACAACTCATTTTCGATACGTCTTTAGAGGAGGAATTCCTGGTAACAGCTCGCACAATACGTAGTAGATGTTGTCTACTTGACTTCCAACTTACCTATCATTCAACCACCAGTGGTTTCACGCTTTTGTTTCCCAACACGAGTCTACTGACTGATAACTATTATGCATTATTGGGTGCGTTAATATGCATGGGTGTACTTATGATACGAGTATACTACCTAATAACTTATTCGTCACTACTATCATCACTGTACATCACAACCTATCGCTGCTTATCACTAAAACCACCACTCATTGCTACTAGTATGTACAACTTGTTACCGTATCCCTCCTCAATCTGTTCTTACGTGCTTTCCTTAAGAAGTAATCATTTCTTTATACATAAAAACACCACCAACCGACTTTGAATGCGTTGACATGAACTACACTTCATCTGTTTTCCGCGAGACGCATATGTTTGGAAATCTTCGTCGACTCCTTTAATTGGATATCAGATTTTAGTTGAGTTGCCATTACACCTTGTGCAGTATCGTCCTTCATGAAATTGTCACGAGTTTGTTCTTGCTCATCGATCATAACATTTATATATACTGTCAACACCCGCACTGATAGAAGTTTTCACGCTAGAGAATTTGGTCACAACGTCTATAATCCTATACCTTCATTAGACAACGTGTACCCTATAGAACTATTAAGCTAGGCAGTTTTAACCTCGTGGTTGAAACAAACCAGTTATCTGACGATACAATCGAGACAGCCCCGACCAGAAGGCTACTCGAATTCCTTTCACTGATAATAATAGTGTACAGAGAGGAGATCAGTACACCGTCATGTTACACTAATTACTCGAAGGTCCAGAAGTACCTGAGATGAGAATGTCTCGCAATTCAGGCACATATGAGTATAATTGAATCAACATTTAAGGGAATCGAAGATGTCCTAACCATTAGAAACTTTCCTTAAGGTCCTTCTAGAGGAGTACCTGGTCTTCCACCTCACTGGGAAGCCGAATTTCAGATTGATCTAGTGCCAGGAGCAGCCCCAATGGCATGTGCACCGTTTAGACCTTACCCCTAGAGCTATAATAGTTGTTGGCTATTAATGCCAAGCTGGGGAGCAAGGTGCTCACATTGAATAAGAACTCCCCATGGTGAAGAACATCAGGGTTGTAATACTTTGATCCGTGTCTGGCGTAACCAGGTGAACTTTACGACCGAGGAGTTCATAGTTCGAGCTCCGGTCTTGTTTGTTAAAAAGAAGGATGGGTCGTGAGGTCAAACAGTTGAAGCAAAGCAGAATTCCTATCGTTAAAGTTCGGTGGAACGCGAGAAGAGGACCAGAGTTCACGTGGGAGCGTGAAGATCAGATGAGACTGAAATACCCGCAACTGTTTCTCGAGGAAACTACTTCAGCGGACGATCACTAAAATTTCAGGACGAAATTTTCAATAACAGGTGGGTAATGTAACAACCCGAGTTTTTCCGTTAAAACTTCCGTTAAATACTTGACGATAGTTAGTTAAATCATACAATTTTCATACGCCAAATTTTATTCCAGAATAGTTAACAGTGGCTACGTGAAACTTTTTCGTATTTAAAATAATTAAATACGTACTTGATTCTTAGTGGATTACTTGAATTAATATGTTATATTAATTAGTGAACTTAATTCGGTTGACAAATTAAACTAGAAACGACACGATTAAAGTTAATCGCCTAGAAAACTTTTCAGTTAACGGAACTAAGAAAAACGATAGAATAATTATTATTAATAATTATTGAACTTATGAAGGAAATTTAATTTATTATTTACTTAATGAATTAAACACGGTGATTTTGTTTCAACGACTAGTTAACGTTCCGGAGATTCGGTACGGTTAATGGCACTCGAAACGAACCACGCGCGAACGAGCTTTTACACAAAACAAGCCCGAGACCCGAGCCCAAGGCCACATGGCCATGACCTCATACCTCATCATCCTTGGTCCCATGAGTAGCCAATGCATATTGACTATTAGTTTAGGCACATGTTTGTTGACTTTTAATTTTTAGGCAACTAACTACATTCCCTTAAATTCTAAATAATAAGAGAACATGTTCCATTTTTTTCCTCTCATTCAGCCCCGTCTTCATCATATCATCACCATCTTCAATCCCAAATTAAACATCACACAATTGCTTGATCGTTAAATCACTTGCGGATTCGTGTTCCTCTCGTTCTCCTCTACGCGTAGATACAAGTAATTGCTTGATTAGTGGTAAAATCTCTCAAACCTAAATTATTAAAAATCTGATTTTATTGATGTTTCATAGTTTATGTTGTCAATTGCTCAAGTGTATACGCGTTATTGTTGATTGGTGTCTTTAATTTGATCAATTGATGTTGTTTACATGAAATACGAATTTTATTCTCTAGGATCTGATAAGAGTTGACTTTTGATCTGATCTTATAACATGTTTAGATGATTAGCTTTTGAAAAACTATTAACTTTAGGCTTTGGAATCACTTGATTTCGTTTCCGGATGATCAAGTTATGACCAATTGAAATTAACGTTGTGTTTTTGTGATTGATCGGAAATTCTGGGTTTTATAGACCACGAATTGGATTGTGAAATTAATACCATTGGATAGGTAATTTAAAAACACTCAGGTTACACTAGGATATCATGGTGTTTGCTTATGTATAACTTAAGATATGCATGATTTAATGAAAAAGTGAATTTATACAGCACTTGCATGAAAACAGCCTTGTATGATAAAATATATTAACTTTTGAGATTAAAGCTTTACATATTTGAAATTTACAGAAAAAGTAATTCACTTTTCATGTAGATATCATAGTCAAATTATATCTAGATCTTCGGATAATTGCGTGCGAATGTGACTAACTAAACTAGAATCGAAACAGCAACTTGCTCTATGTTTTATACTCTGTGGTTTGTGTTTATTGAATTAGCATGTATGCTTCTGGAATATGAATTTTGACATGATATGTGACATATGGTTAGTTAATGGCAATCTCTGAAACCTTATGCATTAGGTACAATAGGGCCATACTTTATGTAAATTCTGATTTGAGCTGAAAAACTGAATGTTCAATTTGCATGAATAAACTGTACAAATTGGCTAAACCAAAATTGTTCAATTTTTGATATGTGTTAGTTAAACTTGTTTGTGAACTATGGCCACTGGTCTTGTATCGATTGCATGTTCCTAACTCCGGTTATAGCTAAAACCAAATCAGTGCGCGGTCAGAAACTGACTTGGCGAACCCCAAATGTACCCCTTCTGATTCCTGACTTTTAATTATCGTATGAGACCCTGGCTGGACTTTTTGGAATTTATTTTGAGTATACTTATGATCTGGAGTTTTCCATGTTTGCATGAAGTATGTACCATGAGATAAAATGCTAAGTATGCTACATGTTCATGAATTTTGTGCACAACGATAAACTGAAATTGTGAAAATGATTATTCATGACCTGAAACGTGTTGTTTGACTTAGGTTTGACATGTTGACCCATATTTGACATGAACCTACTGATGTTGACTTTAGTTGACTACTTTGACCAAGGTTGACTTTCAGTTTGACTTCGGTTGACTTTGTTTGACTTGCCTGATATAGTTGACTTTTACTTTAAATCGCGTCGAGTCGAGCAATAAGACAACGTAGGCTATGAAACCACACTTGTTTAAGATACATATATTGACCAAATTAAATACGTATACTTAGGTTACATTACTCGGGTCTAAACCGTACAAGTCATTTGTCTTTCAATCCGAGCTTTATTCAAAGGTGAGTCTACAGTCCCGCTTTTTACATGTTTTTCAGGGATGAGAATACACGCTGTTATACTTACATTATCAAATGCTTTTGTATTGACACGGGTACTATATATGCATATTGAGTTTGTTCAAAAAGCCTCTAGCTTGAATACTTTAAATACCATCGGTGTAGGCACAATTTAGATGGACGGATCCGTTAGGTTGACAACCTCACCCGCTATAAAAACTGTGGTGCATTTACATTGAACATAATACATTCGTAAAAGTGTATAACATTTTTATGAGGTAAAAGCAGGTATAGTGGATTCTATACTTAGGTCATTGTTAGTATTCAGGTGCTCATAGATTATGCAAACGTTTCGCAACTTGGAGTTGTACTTGTAAAATCTCGTGGTCAAGGAAACTAAACTATATTTCTGATATTTGTTTTTCAGATACTATAAAACGTTATTTAAAACTGTGGTTTACAAACAAATGAGATAAAACTTGACATGGTATTGTCTACGAATATTTGAAACTTGACATGGTATTGTCTACAAATGATTGAAACTTGACATGGTAGTGTCAACAAATTTTTGAAATGGGACACGGAGTTGTCTAACTTTTAACATTGAACCTTGGTGGTCTTCCACTAATAATCGTTTTCGAAATGTATTTCTTAAACATACTATATTGTTTACCTAAAACCTGTAGATTCACTCAACATTGTTGTTGATCCGTTTTGCGTGTTTTATTCTAAGGTATTAATTGCTTCCGCTGTAGAATATTGCTGTTACGTAGAAGTCAAACCAAGCACTGGGACCAGAGTTAACATTCCGTTAAAGGGATTTTTGACGGGGTGTTACAGTACGATATCAGAGCTTTGGCTATAGGGAACTAGGATACATTAGTTTGTCTAACTGTAGGGCGCATTAGTGAAGTCTAGTCTATAGCCGTGTGTCTTGGATGACTTTTATACACCATACCTGTACTATTTGCTTCACAATACGACATGTAAGGCTACACATTACATCACGTACATATACACCCTATACCCATGTGATATATGGACTTGAACTAAACGTTATACTACGAATCACATACTTACACGCGACGCGAGATTTAACTAAATTAAGTTGATTACGCCAACTTGAACTTATGGAGTGATGTCGAATGGAAATGTGAGATAGCGTAATGTAATGACCGGGATTACATTACGGTAACTCATATAGAAGTTCCGACATCGCAAAATAAGGAATTGGGAGCGAGTCAAGTAGGTTACTTGGATAAATACCGTTTAGAACATAAACCATTTAATTTCAAATATGAGTAGAAATTTACACCGTACGATTTAATTGTTATTATAACCTATAAGGAGCGTGTAATCACGTCACAATTCGTCACTACCCGACACTATCCGTCACCCCTGATTTCTACTTGGCACTACGAAGACACTGCCTGGACATACTCATCATCTTATACCACTACTCCTTGTTATTTATCGTTGCATACTACTACCCAACGCCGCCTCTCACTGCTAGTCACGACTGATCACTACTTCTCACTGCTTGTCATTACTACTTAATGCTACCCCTTGCTACTTGCTACTTGCCACTACTAAATACTACTCATTACCACTTACCACTACTAAGTACTACTCGTCACTACTAACACCTCCACGTTTTACTACTCGCTACTGTGCATCACAACTCATTTTCGATACGTCTTTAGAGGAGGAATTCCTGGTAACAGCTCGCACAATACGTAGTAGATGTTGTCTACTTGACTTCCAACTTACCTATCATTCAACCACCAGTGGTTTCACGCTTTTGTTTCCCAACACGAGTCTACTGACTGATAACTATTATGCATTATTGGGTGCGTTAATATGCATGGGTGTACTTATGATACGAGTATACTACCTAATAACTTATTCGTCACTACTATCATCACTGCACATCACAACCTATCGCTGCTTATCACTAAAACCACCACTCATTGCTACTAGTAAGTACAACTTGTTACCGTATCCCTCCTCAATCTATTCTTACGTGCTTTCCTTAAGCAGTAATCATTTCTTTATACCTAAAAACACCACCAACCGACTTTGAATGCGTTGACATGAACTACACTTCATCTGTTTTCCGCGAGACGCATATGTTTGGAAATCTGCATCGACTCCTTTGATTGGATATCAGATTTTAGTTGAGTTGCCATTACACCTTGTGCAGTATCGTCCTTCATGAAATTGTCACGAGTTTGTTCTTGCTCATCGATCATAACATTTATATATACTGTCAACACCCGCACTGATAGAAGTTTTAACGCTAGAGAATTTGGTCACAACGTCTATAATCCTGTACCTTCATTAGACAACGTGTACCCTATAGAACTATTAAGCTAGGCAGTTTTAACCTCGTGGTTGAAACAAACTAGTTATCTTACGATACAATCGAGACAGCCCCGACCAGAAGGCTACTCGAATTCCTTTCACTGATAATAATGGTGTACGGAGAGGAGATCAGTACACCGTCATGTTTCACTAATTACTCGAAGGTCCAGAAGTACCTGAGATGAGAATGTCTCGCAATTCAGGCACATATGAGTATAATTGAATCAACATTTAAGGGAATCGAAGATGTCCTAACCATTAGAAACTTTCCTTAAGGTCCTTCCGGAGGAGTACCTGGTCTTCCACCTCACCGGGAAGCCGAATTTCAGATTGATCTAGTGCCAGGAGCAGCCCCAATGGCATGCACACCGTTTAGACCTTACCCCTAGAGCTATAATAGTTGTTGGCTATGAATGCCAAGCTGAGGAGCAAGGTGCTCACATTGAATAAGAACTCCCCATGGTGAAGAACATCAGGGTTGTAATACTTTGATCCGTGTCTGTCGCAACCAGGTGAACTTTACGACCGAGGAGTTCATAGTTCGAGCTCCGGTCTTGTTTGTTAAAAAGAAGGATGGGTCATGAGGTCAAACAGTTGAAGCAAAGCAGAATTCCTATCGTTAAAGTTCGGTGGAACGCGAGAAGAGGACCAGAGTTCACGTGGGAGCGTGAAGATCAGATGAGACTGAAACTGTTTCTCGAGGAAACTACTTCAGCGGACGATCACTAAAATTTCGGGAAAAAATTTTCAATAACAGGTGGGTAATGTAACAACCCGAGTTTTTCCGTTAAAACTTCCGTTAAATACTTGACGATCGTTAGTTAAATCATACAATTTTCATACGCCAAATTTTATTCCAGAATAGTTAACAGTGGCTACGTGAAACTTTTTCGTATTTAAAATAATTAAATACGTACTTGATCCTTAGTGGATTACTTGAATTAATATGTTATATTAATTAGTGAACTTAATTCGGTTGACAAATTAAACTAGAAACGACACGATTAAAGTTAATCGCCTAGAAAACTTTTCAGTTAACGGAACTCAGAAAAACGATAGAATAATTATTATTAATAATTATTGAACTTACGAAGGAAATTTAATTTATTATTTACTTAATGAATTAAACACGGTGATTTTGTTTCAACGACTAGTTAACGTTCCGGAGATTCGGTACGATTAATGGCACTCGAAACGAACCATGCGCGAACGAGCTTTTACACAAAACAAGCCCGAGACCCGAGCCCAAGGCCACATGGCCATGACCTCATACCTCATCATCCTTGGTCCCATGAGTAGCCAATGCATGTTGACTATTAGTTTAGGCACATGTTTGTTGACTTTTAGTTTTTAGGCAACTAACTACATTCCCTTAAATTCTAAATAATAAGAGAACATGTTCCATTTTTTTTCCTCTCATTCAGCCCCATATTCATCATATCATCACCATATTCAATCCCAAATTAAACATCACACAATTGCTTGATCGTTAAATCACTTGCGAATTCGTGTTCCTCTCGTTCTCCTCTACGCGTAGATACAAGTAATTGCTTGATTAGTGGTAAAATCTCTCAAACCCAAATTATTAAAAATCTGATTTTATTGATGTTTCATAGTTTATGTTGTCAATTGCTCAAGTGTATACGCGTTATTGTTGATTGGTGTCTTTAATTTGATCAATTGATGTTGTTTACATGAAAAACGAATTTTATTCTCTAGGATATGATAAGAGTTGACTTTTGATCTGATCTTATAACATGTTTAGATGATTAGCTTTCGAAAAACTATTAACTTTAGACTTTGGAATCACTTGATTTCGTTTCCGGATGATCAAGTTATGACCAACTGAAATTAACGTTGTGTTTTTGTGATTGATCGGAAATTCTGGGTTTGATAGACCACGAATTGGATTGTGAAATTAATACCATTGGATAGGTAATTTAAAAACACTCAGGTTACACTAGGATATCATGTTGTTTGCTTATGTATAACTTAAGATATGCATGATTTAATGAAAAAGTGGATTTATACAGTACTTGCATGAAAACAGCCTTGTATAATAAAATATATTAACTTCTGAGATTAAAGATTAACATATTTGAAATTTACAGAAAAATTAATTCACTTTTCATGTAGATATCATAGTCAAATTATATCTAGATCTTCGGATAATTGCGTGCGAATGTGACTAACTAAACTAGAATCGAAACAGCAACTTGCTCTATGTTTTATACTCTGTGGTTTGTGTTTATTGAATTAGCATGTATGCTTCTGGAATATGAATTTTGACATGATATGTGACATATGGTTAGTTAATGGCAATCTCTGAAACCTTATGCATTAGGCACAATAGGGCCATACTTTATGTAAATTCTGATTTGAGCTGAAAAACTGAATGTTCAATTTGCATGAATAAACTGTACAAATTGGCTAAACCAAAATTGTTCAATTTTTGATATGTGTTATTTAAACGTTTTTGTGAACTATGGCCACTGGTCTTGTATCGATTGCATGTTCCTAACTCCGGTTATAGCTAAAACCAAATCAGTGCGCGGTCAGAAACTGACTTGGCGAACCCCAAATGTACCCCTTCTGATTCCTGACTTTTAATTATCGTATGAGACCCTGGCCAGACTTTTTGGAATTGATTTTGAGTATACTTATGATCTGGAGTTTTCCATGTTTGCATGAATTATGTACCATGAGATAATATGCTATGTATGCTACGTGTTCATGAATTTTGTGCACAACGATAAACTGAAATTGTGAAAATGATTATTCATGACCTGAAACGTGTTGTTTGACTTAGGTTTGACATGTTGACCCATATTTGACATGAACCTACTGATGTTGACTTTAGTTGACTACTTTGACCAAGTTTGACTTTCGGTTTGACTTCGGTTGACTTTGTTTGACTTGCATGATATAGTTGACTTTTACTTTAAATCTCGTCGAGTCGAGCAATAAGACAACGTAGGCTATGAAACCACACTTGTTTAAGATACATATATTGACGAACTTAAATACGTATACTTAGGTTACATTACTCGGGTCTAAACCGTACAAGTCATTTGTCTTTCAATCCGAGCTTTATTCAAAGGTGAGTCTACAGTCCCGCTTTTTACATGTTTTTCAGGGTTGAGAATACACGATGTTATACTTACATTATCAAATGCTTTTGTATTGACACGAGTACTATATATACATATTGAGTTTGTTCAAAAAGCCTCTAGCTTGAATACTTTAAATACCATCGCTGTAGGCACAATTTAGATGGACGGATCTGTTAGGTTGACAACCTCACCCGCTATAAAAACTGTGGTGCATTTACTTTGAACATAATACATTCGTACAAGTGTATAACATTTTTATGAGGTAAAGGCAGGTATAGTGGATTCTATACTTGGGTCATTGCTAGTATTCAGGTGCTCATAGATTATGCAAACGTTTCGCAACTTGGAGTTGTACTTGTAAAATCTCGTGGTCAAGGAAACTAAACTATATTTCTGATAACTGTTTTTTAGATACTATACAACGTTATTTAAAACTGTGGTTTACAAACAAATGAGATAAAACTTGACATGGTATTGTCTACGAATATTTGAAACTTGACATGGTATTGTCTACAAATGATTGAAACTTGACATGGTAGTGTCAACAAACTTTTGAAATGGGACACGGAGTTGTCTAACTTTTAACATTGAACCTTGGTGGTCTTCCACTAATAATCGTTTTCAAAATGTATTTCTTAAACATACTATATTGTTTACCTAAAACTTGTAGATTCACTCAACATTGTTGTTGATCCGTTTTGCGTGTTTTATTCTCAGGTATTAATTGCTTCCGCTATAGAATATTGCTGTTACGTAGAAGTCAAGCCAAGCACTGGGACCAGAGTTAACATTCCGTTAAAGGGATTTTTGACGGGGTGTTACACTAACAAAATATAAAATCATAGATATTTCTTTATCATTTACATTACCTTAACTTTAGGTGTTTAAATTTCTTTATTCCATCTCAAAATTTAAAAATTTACCATATAGGGAGTTTAAAAAAAAAAACTAGTTACTTTTAAGGGTATGAATTATTAATCAAAAAGCAACAATTTTTTTTTATATGTAGGACAAACAAAAATAAGTGTGATCATAAAAACCTCATTTTATTAGTATTTCCTTAACAACTTTTCAAAAATTTGGGTTTTTAATTAAGTGAAGAATTCACTTTCCTCCCCCACACTTATTTCATGCAATGTCCTCACTTGCATGAATTTATACTACAATGATAATATAAAGGAAGATAAAAATTTAAAAGTAAAAGGGAGAGAAAACATCACAGGGTTTTATGAGCTGCAGGTGAAAGGATGAGCGTGAAGATCAGCATGCGCCAGTCAGCTTCGAAGACTACTCATAGATGGCCAACATACAAAACATAAAAGAAAACACGCTTATTGATTAATGAGTCATAAGCTTGACTCATCCCCATTTAAATTTTTCTTTAGTGGGGTTTAACTTCTCCCATACTTATCGGGCGACATATAAAATCGGTGGAAAACGTTCCACGAATTAGTAACGTTAACCAGTCATTAACACCTCGAATTGTAAAGATATATTTAATTCGCTGTTTGTTCAAAATTTTGAAATTAACCTGAGTGTCATTAAAGAGTTTCCCATTGTGTAGGTCTTGTAGCAATAAGTTTGTTTTTGTTGCGGGTTCTTGCCAAAACGGGTCTTTAAATACCATATCACATTTGATAATTTCTTGAGGATACATGAAGTCTATCGTAGTTATACATATTTCAATTGGTGTTTTCGGTATCAGTTCTTTCTTAATAAATATTTCAAACAGTTCATCCTCAGATTCATCATTGGTGTTGACCTTTATAAACTTGTCAAACTCGGCATCTAGATCTTTATCCTTAATACTTATATGTGTGAAATCCCCCGTGTCTACATTCATTAATTCTCGAAAGTCTTCTTCAAGAGAAGAATCAATGTCATATAACTCTAAAATTGGATTCATACATCCTTGTAATCCGCTATGATTTCCTTTAACGTTGTTGGAGTCAACCTTTATCCTTAATTCAGCTAGTTCCTCACTTGTCGGCTCATAACCATTAGCAATCAAAACAGCTAACAAATCCTCTTCTTTATCATCTTTACCATTAATTGAGCAAGTTTGTAACTCGAGAAATTCTTGTAAGAGTTCTGAAAGTGGATCTAAATGAGTAGTTTCTTTAACAACCGGTGAATCTATTCTTAACATGGCAGCACTTTCCACTAACCTAGTGTTTTCTAGCAATCCGTACACCTCAAAATTAAGATAAGAATCATCTTCTTCTTCATCAGAAGAATCACATTTGATCGGATGGAACTCATCATCGTCTTCGGTATCTGAAGGATCCCAATCTATACCCGTTGATTCTTCATCTAAAATTTCATCGTTGAAAATATTTTTCGGGTCTACTAACATAGGTGGTGGAATGGTAGGTTGTGGTATTGGAATAGATTTTGTCTTACTTAATTGTTCTAGGTATGAATCGGTAGGTAATTGTGTATTAGTTGGGGTACATGAATGTTTTACATCTGGATTTGTGCAACATTGAAAGGGTCCATAAAAACACGGGCAAAATCCCTCAGCTATCATCATCTCTTTTATCGACATGTTTCTAACACTAACCCCAATCTCCTCTACCTCTTCTTTGACTGGTTCGAACTCCTCATTAACAAACTCTTCCTCATCATTAGTCCAATAATACACGTTGGAAAGATATTGTGTGACTGTTATCGCATGTTGAGTTTGAACATTTTTTTCCTTTCCCTTTACATGTCTCATGTATTCATTCCATTCTAACATCGATTGTATTTGTTTTGGTGTATATGGAACAGCCTTATATTCATCCTTTTTTAAACTGAACATTTCCATAAAAGTTTTATCATCTTTTCTCTTTATTGGTTGTTCCATATTTTAATACTTGAGATTTTAGAATTTAAAATGAAGATTTTAATTATAAGAGTAATTAGGATTTGAATGAGAAAATAAATTAAGTAATTAAATAATAACTAAATATTTTACACTTAAAGTAATAAAATATCAATAACTTATAAATAAATTAAATAACAACTTTTATCGCTTACAACAAATAAATAAATAAACTTTCAATCTATCAATCCTTCAATACGAAGTGGTAAGGTAGATCTATTGGAGAGGCAGGACCCTTTAAATCAGAAGCCCAACAACCAAGTCCAAGTAGAAATTTTCGAACCACTCGACAAGAATTCTTGATAAACCAAAATTAAATTCAAATATTCGTTTTTGCCGCGCTCCCCGGCAGCGGCGCCAAAAACTTGATGTGTTGAAAGTGTGTGCAGTAGCGCTTAACTTATATTTCAACTTTTAAATTTATAAAACCTTTATTTAATACACTTTAACACCCTAACGAGCAACAAAACCCGGTCAGAGGTAGTATTTTAGGTTATCGTCCCAAGAGAGCGTGGAAGCAGATAAGAGTTGTTTATTATATAGCTTAGCTCTTATTAAAGAACTAAAGATAGATTTTTATGTGTTTTTAAGGTTGTTGGTTTTTATCTCTTAGGAAAGAGATGCTTGAAGATAAATAAAATAACAAGATATAAAGCAGGAAAGTAAAGATTTAAGATAAACTGTAATGACCCGACTTTTTTGACTTGCTTTTGTGCTTTGTATTTTAGCGAAACTGCATATTTGTGAGTACTGTGTTACTTTATACTATGGAAACTTGATATACGTGGTTTACTTCCATTTATATGTTAAAACGTGCCTTAGAGTACGTAGGATACTTAACTTGTTCAACGGAAGCCTTTATAACCGTTAGTGTTACTTAACGTTTCGAATAAATCGCGAACTGCGCGCACGTTTGACTTTTGTCGTAATCGGAATATTATGACTGCGAAATATTAATTATTATTTTATAATAATAATTACTTGGGCTTTTGGATGCTTAATTTTAATTAATTATTTACTATATCACAATAGTTAGTCTTGTTGGACTTTCTACCTTATTGGACCATAGCCCACCCTACACTAGCTAGTAGCCCAATTAATTAGCCCAAGTATTATTTACTAGTGACCCATAATAAATAAAATAAATGTCCATTTAATTAGATGAGTCATACTAGCATTTGGATAAGGATTATCCATAATGTTACATGGGATCCTAGCATAAGTACATACTTTAGACAACCACTAACCAAAAAGCAAAATGGTGTCTCCCCCTTCCCCCTTTGAAAATCATGGCCCTAGGGGCCTCCACCTCATCAATCCATGTCAAATTTTTTCCTATAAATACTAGCCATATTCCTCTCATTTTACACATGCTCTCATTTGAATTTCACACACACTTACTCTCTTACTTCCTTTCTAGCATTTCTCACTTGTAAGTTTTTGATCTTTTTCTTCTTCTTTCCCTTTCTAATTCGTGTATCATCATCATTCTTAAAGATCAAGCTTTTTAGCTTTGATCTTGATTATATCTTGTTAATTCAAGCATGAATCCTTCAAGAACATGGAAGATTCAAGCTTTCTAGCTTTCAATCTTCACCAACTTTGTAGATCTATATTTTTCTTACTTTAATCTTTTATTTTGTTATAAAGATTCAAACTTGTGTTTGTAATCTTCATGTATCTTAAAGATCCAAGCTTTATGCTTCAAGATCTTCAAGAACAATCAAGATGCAAGCTTTCTAGCTTGAATCTTCATATCTTGTTGTTGGATCTAAGTTTTCTAACTTATGATGTAACGACCCAGATTTTTTCGATCGTTTTACACTTATAAGATTAATATTTACATAAATTAAACCTTACCAACATGATAAGCAATCTAAATTGTTGAGACTTATGTTTTTGAAAAGAGTTCTACACAACGTTTGACCGTCCAATTTGACCGATGATATCACGAACTATATAACATACGATAATTATACGTTTGTGTATATATATATATTTTTATATATTTAACATGATCTAAGAATGTTTTAACATCTCACTGTGTACTAATAACAATGAGTTATAAGTATATTTTGAGACTACTAACTTAAGTTTTCAAAACGATAACTATATGTGACGTTCTTCGACTTAAATACTTAAAACTTATAATGCTTATACATGTATCGTATAGATATGTATTTTATCACTTTTAAAGGATTTATATACATAAAACAATATAAGTATATTTACAAAAGATAGCTATATTTGAATCCTCGTTCCGTTTTCTCAAGATTTTTATACGTATATCTAGGGTATATGTACCCGTATCATACCCAGCTTCTATGCGTATTTACTATTGGTATATACAAATCACAATCACTTTATTAGCAGCCATGAGTCAGCCAATTTTGGATCTTAGCATGCATGATTAATCAATTTGGCATATTACAAGACTTTTGCACAATATTACAAATTTATACATCTTTTCACCACCATTTATACTCCATTCCATTTTCATTTTTACTACACAATTTCTCTAACCAAAAACAAACTCTTAGGAACCTTAAGTGTTCTTCACAATCTCAACAAATAACCATGAAGATCTAGCTTCAAAAACAACCCTTAATCATCATAAGAAAATCCATTCAAGAACACTTCAAAAATCCTTCCAAGTAAACAAGTTTACTTCCAACCTTTCAATCCAACTCCACCACTCTTTTGATTCTAGGATTTTTCTCATCTCTTACAGTAACTTTGTCCAAGTAACTTGAGGTAGTAACCTTATTCATAATCTTATTCAATTCATATTGATATAGCTATCTTATTTTGTGGTATAAAATTTTAACAACAAGAACATAGTTTGAATGATTTCAAACATGTTCGCAAACTAAATAGATCCTTCTAACTTGACTTTTAAAACACTTCAAGACTTGTAATATATTATAATGATATGCTAACTTAACAAGATATAACTTGGTTTTACAAAGAACACCTTAAAAACTGAATCTACGTCGTCGAAGTGCAACCGGGGGCTGTTTTGGGTTGGATAAATAAAAACTATCTTGAACTTTGAATTAGAAGTTCATGTTCTGGAAAAATGATATTTCTTATGAATATGTTAACACATAAAAATTTCATGGTTTAACTCAAAGTGTAAGTATTTTTAGAAAAATGATCATTAAATGTTGTTTTTATGATGGAAAATGATCACTTTCATAAGTTTCAGAGGCGGAGCCACCATATAATCAATGGTGGCACGTGCCACCAGTCAAACAGCTGTCACTAGGTTATCCAACGGTTGTTCACTGAGTAAAATATTTGGGCTTCGAGTGGTGCACCCATTGAAAAAAAAATGGTGCTACCGTAACTCATATGAAAACAGATCTTTAAGCAATTTAGAACTAGTAGATGAAGAATTTAGTATATAAATTTGCTTTATAAAGTTAGATATACTACTGTGGGTCTGTGAAGGATGAAAGAAATAAATTGGATAGAAAGAGAGGATGTTCAGGGACATTTGAGAAAGAAGACTAGTCTCACCTAGATTTAACTTTTACTGTTATAGAACCCATCTTATTAAATGTTTATACAATTTTAACCCTCAAGTTCAATAGCTTTATACCTTTAACCCTTCATATTTATAGGTGCTGTTTGTTTTTTAAGATGTTTTTGTCTAAAGATCTGCGGACCATGTCTGTTAAGAAGATGTGGTCTGAAGGTCTTTATGCTGAATAATGAAGACTGTTTGTGTTTATGTCTGCAACATAACTTAATTCTGTCTGCAGTACTTAGAAGCACATTTCTAAGTCTGCGAGGCTGCAGATATAATAAGACATTATTTTATCTTACGTCTTCAGAAAAACAAACTGTCTGTAGTAAAAACGTCCGCGGGCGCGCAGACATAGGACATAATAAGGTCTGCAGACAGGAAAACAAACAACACCAGTCTATTTTAAATAATATCAACGCCAAATTTTATAAATGTAAAACTTCTAATGTATATTGTACATATAGCTCTTAACAACAATAAAAGATAGGGAGTATATATAAGAAACATATAGGAAATACTGTATAATATGATAAGAAAATATAAAAAAGATGTTATTACATAGATGCATAGATTCATAAGCATTTAACAATTCATAAGCATTTAACAATTCATAAGCATTTTAACAAAATATACAATTTGACATTTTTAAAACTTCTTTCTTGAAAGACCAACGTGTACGAACAAAGAATATTAGGTGACATGCTTTTATTTTGCGATTCGGATGTTCGCTTTTATCGTTGTTTAGATGAATCATTTAAGTTTGAAGAGAAGCACATACTAATATGACTCGGTATATTTCAATATTATTTAGTGCCACCAATGATATAAAATCCTGGCTTCGCCACTGATAAGTTTCACCAAAGTTTGACCTATAACCTGTGATTTTGAATACAAACTAAGGTATTATCAGTTCATATTCTTAAAATTTGACTCGATCCAAGGAAGTGGCAAGTTGAACCAACAAAAACGGAGTTGTAATGAAGAAACTACGACTAAAACAAGATCGGGTATCCGAAGCTAGTTTAGCTACGAAAATATTTGGAGAAAAATTAAATTAATCATATATTTTCTAATTAATATGATATTTCATATATAATTACTTATGATTTGATTTTATATATTTCAGGACCACCCGTAAACAACACGAGAAGATTAATCATAAGACCTCATGATTGTACGCAACACGTCATTTGACAACACGGTACTTTATGTACGCAACACGTCACTTGACAACATGGTACCATGGGTCGAGATTAATTCTGATCAATACGAATACGATGGGGTCTTTATTTATTTTATTTAAGCAACTAATTGTGGACCACTAACATCGGACTGCTAACTACGGACTAAGAAAATATAAAAAGTATTAAAAGTATATATATATATATATATATATATATATATATATATATATATATATATATATATATATATATATATATATATATATATATATATATATATATATATATATATATATATATATATATATATATATATATGTAACGATTACTTGAAAAGAAAATATGTTGATATATTATATATATGATTAAGTTTGTGATATCAATAGGAGACCAAGTCGTGTTTATTACCTTCAAGGCAAAACGTGAGTATATAGTCCCACTTTTAAACTCTAAATATTTCGGGATGAGAATACATGCATTTTATGATTTACGTTATGGACACAAGTGATTAAAAATATATATTCTACGTTGAGTTGTACCACTGGCATACTTCCCTGTAACTTGGTAACTACTATTTACATGAGGTATTGTAAACGCGAATCCTGTTGATAGATCTATCGGGCCTGACAACCCCAACCGGACTGGATGACCAGTATTCAACGGTTGCACAGTACTTCGTTTCGGTGACTACACTTGGTACGGTGTAGTAAGATTTCATAATAAAGGGAATATGCGACGTTGATTAAATGTTAAGTATGGTTATCAAGTGCTCAACAACTTAGAATATTTTTATTAAAACGTTTATATATGAAATCTTGTGGTCTATATTTATAACACTGCCGGCATTAAACCTATATCTCACCAACTTTATGTTGACGTTTTAAGCATGTTTATTCTCAGGTGATAACTAAAAGCTTCCGCTGCAACATGTTGAATTTAAGCAAGATCTTGAGTATGCATATTTGTGTCAAAAATAAAACTGCATATCGGAGGATTTGTAATGTAAAATATGTTGGAAGTCGTATTGTTATTATCACATGTAAATTTTGTAAGTCTAAGATTATCGCTAAACGATAATCATTATTAAGTTGTTTAAACCTTGTATTTGTAATAAAAGCTATGGTTTGTATTGTAAAAACGAATGCAGTTTTTGAAAAATGTCGCATATAGAGGTCAATACCTCACGATGAATTCATATGTTATTGTATTCGTCCTTATGGTTAAGGTCGGGTTATGACATGTGGTATCAGAGCATTGGTCTTAGAGAACCAGAAAATTTGCATTAGTATGTCTTATCGAGTTTGTTAGGATGCATTAGTGAGTCTGGACTTTGACCGTGTTTGATTTCGAAAACTATTGCTTATCCTTGTTGGTTAAAAAAAATTAATATGTAAATATTATGTGGTACTAACGTGCTAGTTGTTATGTGATAGATGTCTGGCTTAGAACTTGTTATCACATTCAGCGACTCCGAACCAGAATCTTCAGATGGTGTTCCAGTCATTAACCTGTCCGATGATGGAAACGATACCTTTGGGGAAGACTCACAATTTTCGGATGAATCAATTGAAGAGGAACCGGAAAGTGATCCTGAGGAGGAAGAAATACAGGAAATTACGAAAGACAAGTTTGAAAGAGGAAAGAAACGAAAGGCTACTGAATTAGAAAATCCAAATCCCAAGTTTAGTGAGGATGTTGTGGCACCAACTCCACCAGACACTTCCACCCATATTCCCGCTATTACTATTAGTTCTATCCCGGCATCCAGTTCTTCAGCCCCTCCGCCAAAACGCAGGGAGAGAGTCAAGATAACCTATAAGCGATTTCTTTGAACACAAACATTTTGGGTTAAATGATGCGCTGTTGTTTTAAACCATGGGATCATATAACGTTTTGTATAATATTACTAGTGTGGTTTGCTTAATGTTTGATGTAAGATAAGCATATATAAAATAGTGAAGTGTGAAATGAAATAATTTTCCATGGTTGAGTATTATTTGGGTGATAGTAATTGATTTCTGTACTAAGCTATTAAGTATGAACTTTAACGGGTAGGTACTACCCTAGATATAATTATAAAACGCTAATAAGAATAAAAGGCTTTTATAATAATAACTGGTTCATATTATTAATAAGCTATGATGTACTGTAAATACATACTACATCTATAATATTCCATGTGAATAATTATTTTTTTTCATTCTTATTGAAGATTATGGCGCGATTGAACCGAATGACGGAACAAGAAATCGAGGAACTCATCAATCAGCGAGTGGATGACAGAATGTTATGGGTCGAGGCTGTGAGAGGTGCTGCAGTTAACCCAAATTCTCGTGTGGGATGTACTTACAAAACTTTTCAAGGTTGCAAGCCCTCATCATTCAGTGGAACAGAAGGACCAGTCGGTTTAACCCGGTGGATCGAAAAGATTGAGTCTGTGTTTAAAATTAGTGGTTGTATTGAGAAGGACATGACCAAGTATGCATCTTGCACCTTACAAGATAGTGCACTCACGTGGTGGAAAAACTATGTGAAGGCCGTAGGAGGAGATGTAGCCTATGATACTCCCTGGGAAGAATTCAAAACAATGCTAATCAACGAATATTGTCCAAGGAACGAGGTTAGGAAGTTGGAAGCTGAATTACGAAGCCTGAAAGTTGTTGGTACTGAACTCACCAACTACAATCAGCGATTCATGGAATTAGCTTTGCTATGTCCCGAATTGGTACCAACCGAAGAACGGAAGATTGAACTGTACAAAGACGGTTTGCCTAAAAAGGTCAAGGCAAATGTTACAGCATCCAAACCCAAGACTATTCATGAAGCTATCACCATGGCGAACGAGTTGATGGACCAGATTATTCTGGATAAGAACACCGATGTCAAGACATCGGGAAACAAAAGAAAGTGGGAAGGTAATCATCAACAATCCAACAAGAAACAAGAAACCACGCAAGGTGCGGGTAGCGGTTCGAACTCAGGTTACAAGGGACGAAATCCTTTATGTAACAGATGCCACAAACATCACTCTGGTTATTGTAATGTGGTGTGCAACAATTGTAATCGAAAAGGTCATCTTGCTGAAGATTGTAGGGTTCCCGCTACAAATACAAACGGTACCAAGACTCCTGCCACCAATGCAAATAGAACTGCCTTGGCCACTGTTACTTGTTATGGGTGTGGGAAACACGGTCATTATAAGAGTCAGTGCCCGACACCAGAGAAGAATAACGGATCTGCACGTGGAAGAGCATTTGTAATTAATGCTAGAGAGGCGTGCGAAGACCCAGAGCTTGTTACGGGTACGTTTACCATTAATAACTTATCTGCATCTATTATATTTGATACTGGTGCCGATAGAAGTTACGTGTGTAGAGACTTTCACGCTAAATTGAATTGTTCATCATTACCTCTAGATGCTAAGTACATGATTGAGTTAGCTAATGGTAAACTAATTAAAGCCGATAAAATTTGCCGTGATTGTAAAATAAATTTAGCCGGAGAAACATTTAAGATTGATTTGATACCCGTAGAATTAGGAAGTTTTGATGTAATAGTCGGCATGGACTGGATGTCCAAAATAGGAGCTGAAGTTGTGTGTGCCAAGAAGGCAATTCGCATTCCTCGTAAGGATAAAATGCCAGTAATGATTTATGGAGAGAAGGGTAACTCAAAGCTAAAACTCATTAGTTATTTGAAAGCTCAAAAGTGCTTGAAGAAAGGGTGTTATGCTATCTCAGCACATGTTAATAAAGTCGAAACGAAGGAAAAAGTGAAGAGCATCAATGGCGTGCCTGTGGCAAGAGATTTTCCTGAAGTCTTTCCAGAAGAGTTGCCGGGATTACCTCCATTTAGATCTGTAGAATTTCAAATAGATCTAGTACCAGGAGCTGCACCAGTGGCTCGTGCTCCATATAGACTTGCACCGTCTGAGTTAAAAGAACTTCAGATTCAGTTAAAAGAATTACTGGACCGTGGATTCATACGACCAAGTACTTCACCGTGGGGAGCTCCGATTTTATTCGTCAAGAAGAAAGATGGATCTTTTAGGATGTGTATAGATTATCGTGAATTAAATAAGTTAACTATCAAGAATCGGTATCCACTACCGAGAATTGACGACTTATTTGATCAACTACAAGGATCATGTGTGTACTCAAAAATCGACTTAAGATCGGGCTATCATCAATTACGTGTCAAAGAAGAAGATATTAAGAAAACTGCTTTTCGGACACGTTATGGTCATTACAAATTTTTGGTTATGCCGTTTGGGTTGACTAATGCGCCAGCTGTATTCATGGACCTCATGAATCGAGTTTGTAGTCCATATTTAGATAAGTTTGTTATCGTTTTCATTGACGATATTCTTATCTATTCCAAGAGTGAGCAAGAGCATGAGCAGCATTTAAGGTTGGTATTAGAATTGTTAAGAAAAGAACAGTTATACGCCAAATTTTATAAGTGTGCATTTTGGTTGAAAGAAGTGCAATTTCTTGGCCACGTTGTTAGTAGCAAAGGAATTCAGGTTGATCCAGCTAAAATTGAGGCCATTGAAAAATGGGAGACTCCTAAGACACCAACGCAGATACGCCAATTTTTGGGTTTAGCTGGTTATTATAGAAGGTTTATTCAAGATTTTTCCCGAATATCTAAACCATTAACAGCGTTAACGCAAAAAGGGAAGAAGTACGAATGGACTTCTGAGCAGGAAAGTGCATTTCAATTACTGAAGAAGAAGTTGACTACAGCACCTATTTTATCGTTACCTAAAGGGAACGATGATTTTGAGATATATTGTGACGCTTCGCGACAAGGTTTTGGTTGCGTCCTTATGCAACGGAAGAAATTTATAGCATACGCATCCCGACAATTGAAGATTCACGATCGGAATTATACGACGCATGATTTAGAATTGGGAGCAGTAGTGTTTGCATTGAAGATATGGAGACACTATTTATATGGGTTTAAATGCACTGTGTTTACTGATCATAAAAGCCTTCAACATATTTTTGATTAGAAACAGCTGAACATGAGGCAACGTAGGTGGGTCGAGCTGATAAACGACTATGATTGTGAGATTCTCTATCATCCCGGGAAAGCGAATGTAGTGGCTGACGCTCTAAGCAGAAAGAAATGGGAACCAATTCGAGTACGAGCGATGAACATAAAAATTCGCATGAATCTCAACTCACAAATCAAAGAGGCTCAACGAGAAGCTCTTACTAAAGAAAACATAGGAAATGAAATAATGAAGAAGTATGGGAAACAACTCGTTATACGGGAAGACGGAATTCGATATTTTGCAAACCGTATTTGGGTACCAAAGTTGGGTGGATTAAGGAAGTTGATATTGAACGAGGCACATAAGACAAGATACTCGATACATCCTGGAGTTGGAAAGATGTATCAAGATCTTAAGACGCATTATTGGTGGCCTAATTTAAAGACAGATGTTGCAACATATGTTGGAGAATGTTTAACTTGTTCCAAAGTCAAAGCAGAACACCAGAAGCCGTCAGGGTTACTTCAACAACCAGAAATCCCAGAATGGAAATGGGATGGTATTACCATGGATTTCATCACAAAGTTACCTAAGACTGCCTGGGGTTATGACACCATTTGGCTAATAGTTGATCGTCTCACCAAATCTGTACATTTCTTGCCTATAAAGGAAACAGATAGAATGGAGAAACTATTACGATTATACATAAAGGAAATTGTTTCAAGGCATGGAATACCTATTTCCATTATATCCGATCGTGATAGTAGATTTACATCAAAGTTTTGGCAATCACTACAGGAGGCCCTGGGAACTCGTTTAGATATGAGCACCGCATATCATCCACAAACTGACGGGCAGAGTGAAAGAACAATTCAGACTCTTGAAGACATGCTCATGGCATGTGTGATCGATTTTGGAAACGGATGGGATAAGTTTCTACCATTAGCAAAATTCTCGTATAATAACAGTTATCATGCGAGCATTAAAGCTGCACCATTTGAAGCATTGTATGGAAGGAAGTGTAGATCCCCTATATGTTGGAATGAAGTAGGAGATCGACAATTAACTGGTCCCGAGATCATACACGAAACGACTGAGAAGATAGTACAAATCAAGGAGAGATTGAAAACAGCCTGTAATCGCCAAAAGAGCTACGCGGATGTTCGAAGGAAACCATTAGAGTTTCAGATCGGTGACATGGTTATGCTAAAGGTGTCACCTTGGAAAGGTGTAATACGTTTTGGAAAAAGGGGTAAACTGAACCCAAGGTATGTAGGCCCGTTCAAGATCATCGAACGCATCGGACCGGTAGCTTATCGACTCGAGTTACCACAACAACTCGCCAGAGTACATAATTCATTTCACGTCTCAAACCTCAAGAAATGTCTTGCAAAGGAAGATCTCACCATTCCTCTTGAAGAAATCCAAGTCGATGAGAAACTACAATTCATAGAAGAACCAGTCGAAATCATGGACCGTGAAGTTAAACGGCTCAAGCACATCAACATACCAATCGTTAAGGTTTGTTGGAATGCTCGAAGAGGTCCCGAGTTTACTTGGGAACGAGATGATCAGATGAAACAAAAGTACCCACATTTGTTTCCCGATAACGCAAAATAGGTACAACTTTAAAATTTCGGGACGAAATTTATTTAACGGGTAGGTACTGTAACGACCCGGATTTTTTCGATCATTTTACACTTATAAGATTAATATTTACATAAATTAAACCTTACCAACATGATAAGCAATCTAAATTGTTGAGACTTATGTTTTTGAAAAGAGTTTTACACAACGTTTGACCGTCCAATTTGACCGATGATATCACGAACTATATAACATACGATAATTATACGTTTGTGTATATATATATATTTTTATATATTTAACATGATCTAAGAATGTTTTAACATCTCATTGTGTACTAATAACAATGAGTTATAAGTATATTTTGAGACTACTAACTTAATTTTTCAAAACGATAACTATATGTGACGTTCTTCGACTTAAAACTTATAATGCTTATACATGTATCGTATAGATATGTATTCTATCACTTTTAAAGGATTTATATACATAAAACAATATAAGTATATTTACAAAAGATAGCTATATTTGAATCCTCATTCCGTTTTCTCAAGATTTTTATACGTATATCTAGGGTATATGTACCCGTATCATACCCAGCTTCTATACGTATTTACTATTGGTATATACACATCACAATCACTTTATTAGCAGCCATGAGTCAGCCAATTTTGGATCTTAGCATGCATGATTAATCAATTTGGCATATTACAAGACTTTTGCACAATATTACAAATTTATACATCTTTTCACCACCATTTATACTCCATTCCATTTTCATTTTTACTACACAATTTCTCTAACCAAAAACACACTCTTAGGAACCTTAAATATTCTTCACAATCTCAGCAAATAACCATGAAGATCTAGCTTCAAAAACAACCCTTAATCATCATAAGAAAATCCATTCAAGAACACTTCAAAAATCCTTCCAAGTAAACAAGTTTACTTCCAACCTTTCAATCCAACTCCACCACTCTTTTGATTCTAGGATTTTTCTCATCTCTTACAGTAACTTTGTCCAAGTAAATTGAGGTAGTAACCTTATTCATAATCTTATTCAATTCATATTCATATAGCTATCTTATTTTGTGGTATAAAATTTTAACAACAAGAACATAGTTTGAATGATTTCAAACTTGTTCGCAAACTAAATAGATCCTTCTAACTTGACTTTTAAAACACTTCAAGACCTGTAATATATTATAATGATATGCTAACTTAACAAGATATAACTTGGTTTTACAAAGAACACCTTAAAAACTGAATCTACGTCGTCGAAGTGCAACCGGGGGCTGTTTTGGGTTGGATAAATAAAAACTATCTTGAACTTTGAATTGGAAGTTCATGTTCTGGAAAAATGATATTTATTATGAATATGTTAACACATAAAAATTTCATGGTTTAACTAAAAGTGTAAGTATTTTTAGAAAAATGATCATTAAATGTTGTTTTTATGATGGAAAATGATCACTTTCATAAGTTTCACCAAAGTTTGACCAATAACCTGTGATTTCGAATACAAACTAAGGTATTATCAGTTCATATTCTTAAATTTTGACTCGATCCAAGGAAGTGGCAAGTTGAACCAACAAAAACGGAGTTGTAATGAAGAAACTACAACTAAAACAAGATCGGGTATCCGAAGCTAGTTTAGCTACGAACATATTTGGAGAAAAATTAAATTAATCATATATTTTCTAATTAATATGATATTTCATATATATTTACTTATGATTTGATTTTATATATTTCAGGACCACCCATAAACAACACGAGAAGATTAATCATAAGACCTCATGATTGTACGCAACACGTCATTTGACAACACGGTACTTTATGTACGCAACACGTCACTTGACAACATGGTACCATGGGTCGAGATTAATTCTGATCAATACGAATACAATGGGGTCTTTATTTATTTTATTTAAGCAACTAATTGTGGACCACTAACATCGGACTGCTAACTACGGACTAAGAAAATATAAAAAGTATTAAAAGTATATATATATATATATATATATATATATATATATATATATATATATATATATATATATATATATATATATATATATATATATGTAACGATTACTTGAAAAGAAAATATGTTGATATATTATATATATGGTTAGGTTTGTGATATCAATCGGAGACCAAGTCGTGTTTATTACCTTCAAGGCAAAACGTGAGTATATAGTCCCACTTTTAAACTCTAAATATTTTGGGATGAGAATACATGCATTTTATGATTTACGTTATGGACACAAGTGATTAAAAATATATATTCTACGTTGAGTTGTACCACTGGCATACTTCCCTGTAACTTGGTAACTACTATTTACATGAGGTATTGTAAACGCGAATCCTGTTGATAGATCTATCGGGCCTGACAACCCCAACCGGACTGGACGAACAGTATTCAACGGTTGCACAGTACTTCGTTTCGGTGACTACACTTGGTACGGTGTAGTAAGATTTCATAATAAAGGGAATATGCGACGTTGATTAAATGTTAAGTATGGTTATCAAGTGCTCAACAACTTAGAATATTTTTATTAAAATGTTTATATATGAAATCTTGTGGTCTATATTTATAACGCTGCCGGCATTAAACCTATATCTCACCAACTTTATGTTGACGTTTTAAGCATGTTTATTCTCAGGTGATAACTAAAAGCTTCCGCTGCAACATGTTGAATTTAAGCAAGATCTTGAGTATGCATATTTGTGTCAAAAATAAAAATGCATATCGGAGGATTTGTAATGTAAAATATGTTGGAAGTCGTATTGTTATTATCACATGTAAAGTTTGTAAGTCTAAGATTATCGCTAAACGATAATCATTATTAAGTTGTTTAAACCTTGTATTTGTAATAAAAGCTATGGTTTGTATTGTAAAAACGAATGCATTTTTTGAAAAATGTCGCAAATAGAGGTCAATACCTCGCGATAAATTCATATGTTATTGTATCCGTCCTTATGGTTAAGGTCGGGTTATGACATATGATATTGTTATTTTGTTAAAAAGATTCAAACTTGTGTTTGTTATCTTCATGTAACTTAAAGATCCAAGCTTTATGCTTCAAGATCTTCAAGAACAATAAAGGTTCAAGCTTTCTAGCTTTGCAACCTTGTAACTTGTGTGAATAGGATCCAAGCTCTCTAGCTTAGGGTTCCATCACCTCATTTGACTTAGATTGTGTTCATACTTGTTTGATTGATGTAAAGTTTGTAACTTTGTTTGTAAATAGGACTTGTAATTGTGTTAAGACTGAGGATATGATGTAACCTTGGTTCATCATCCATCTAAGACTCTTAAATGAGTTGTGTTACCACTTGGTCTTAACATATTGTATATTTATGGTAGAATCTTGGTCAAAAGTGATGCTAAACCATCAACAAGTTGTACACTTGAAGCTACAAGCATCAAGGATGAGAACCGTGATAAGCATCAAGCACCAAGAACCCCACCGGAGCACTTGTCCACTGATTTTCGTAACTGATCAGGCCATCTGGGCTGCTGGAAAGTTTTTTTTTAGTTAGTTCGGTTCGAGTAGATGATTTTCCGTTTAGGCCTCGTCTTAATCCGAGTTACGGTTTAGGATTTATGGCCCTCCGAGAGTCACTACACCCTATTAATGTTGTGCTGAAATTTCTGACCTACTCGCACTTAAACCGTTGCCACAGTCAAACGAAGACGAGTTAGGTTCTGAAAACTTGTCAGATCTTAGGGAACTCATATACGGAGCCATATCCACTGACTATGCATCTTTTCGATTTACGTAGAGGTTGCAGCAGCTGACCGAATTCAGCCTATTGTTTTGATCTCTATTCTTGTCGAACTTACTTAGCTTTTATGATGATGAATGATGATGATGATGACACTTAAACTTATTTTATGCACTATTAGAACTTATAAGGACAACCTACTGACCTAGTAACCTTTGATTTAGGTTGACGACCTTTCGGACCGACTTACTACTTGCGTACTTTCATTACCGACTTTACCGCTTTTATCACTGTGAGTTATAGCATTCCTTTTTTACTTTAACTATTTTGGGACTGAGAATACATGCGCTTTTTACGTTTTACATACTAGGCACGAGTACTTAAACTTTATATGTGTGTGGGTTATACAACGGCATAAACATTCCCCTTAGCACGGTAACGTTTAGTCATTGGTTTTTGAACCGGTGAACGCGAATCTTAGATATGGATCCATAGGGTTTGACATCCCCACTCGGGCTAATCGCGCTAGCATTTAATGGGTGTTTAATACTTCATGAACATACGCACTCACCAAGTGTACTTTCAGGGGGGTTATAAACGTTAAGTCTAGTTACCGGGTGCCCACGGTTATACATATACTTTTCATACTGTTTTGTTACAATGAAATCTCGTGGCCTACCTTACGTTACTGTTACAACTTAAACTATAGCTCACCAACATTCGTGTTGACCTTTTAAGCGTGTATTTCTCATGTGCCTAGAGGTTTCTTGCTTCCGCTGTTAGATTTGCTGTCATGCTGTTATTGAATTGCCGTTAAGGACCTGCTGTACTAGTTATCCGCTGCATTACTAGAGATGTCTCATTCATGGAACTTTTCTGTTGCATTCGTAGTTTATGTTATTTTCAAACAATGGCTTTGTAACGACGTTAGGGTCAAATACTTATGTTTATGCTCCTATTCGTAGGGTGCACGTTATCTTTTGTAAAACGCTATCTTCTTATGAATGCAAACTGGTTTTCAAACTGCATATAGTGTTTGACCGTGTGAAGATCCTGTTGTTGACGAATCGTACACGATGGTTTTGTACGGGGCGTCACATTTGGTATCAGAGCCAGGTTGTAGGGAATTAGGTTGCATTAGTGAGTCTAGACCGACCCGAGTAGGATTCACTAATAGGACTAATCTACAACTTGCTAGTTTACTTGTTTTCGCGAAACTTACTACATGCTTTTGTCTACTTTTTCAGCTGTATGATCTTACTGCATGCTATTGCTTATCTTTACTACATGCTATTGCTTATTTCTGTTTAGCACTGTTATTATTAATGCCATGCTAGGTTGCTGTAGTGCCTAATACATGCTTGCTTTATGACTTATTGACATGGAAAAGTTATTTTTCCTTGTTCAGATGTCGGATATTCCACCTGTCATCATTTTGGGCAGCGATTCAGACTCGTCAGCCACCTCACCTACTGCTGCTGCCGACACACAAATCCCGTTAACCAGTGACCCCGGCGCTTCATCCTTTGAAACCTGCAGCCATATGCCTACCCCAGTGGTTACCTCAGACGAAGCCCAGGACCTCGGAGATTCCAGCTCTACTTGCCCCAGGACCCTCGGAGTCACAGCCCCGCTCCGGTGGTGTTGTGATTCCCGGGGAATACGCGGACATCCCATTTCGTAATGAGCATAACCATTGGTGCCGACACCTTCCTGATGGACGTGTCATACCGATCCCACCTTTCAGATACCGGATCATGACTACCGGTCGCCGAGCGCCGCCACCCCCAGCTATTTTCGACGATTCATCATCCGACGACTCATCCACAGACGACTCTAGTGATGATGACTCCGAAGAGGAGGACCCTGATGATGCACCTGTACAGCCACCCTCCACCCCGCCGAAGAAGCGATACCGTTTCGATGGCACCGTTATTCCGGGGATCAACAGAGGTCGAGCGTTCACTAATGCACATGGTCAGCGTCGTAGTTTTACCGCCCGTAAGCGGGTTGTGCCTTACCCTACTGATCCTTTCGTGCGTAAGCCTTAACGCTTTGCAGCCTCTACTTCTGGAGCCGGATAATCTGCATCACCGGCACCACCTGCACCAGCCCCTCCCTCTGTCGAGGAACTAACGAGGGAGGTGGAGATCCTCCGTGCTCGGGTAACTGAGCTCGAGGACCAGATGTCCCACGTAATGGACATCCTTTACCCACCATCACCATAGGGCTTTATAGTAGATTTTATTATGTAATCTCGTTTGTAGTTCATGTTTTACTTATGTATTTTATGAATGTAAGCGAATGTATGCAACTCTCTATTAATGAATGGAACTTTGTATTGTTTAATTCTTGCACAGTGTTCTATTTACATTACTGTATGTTGGTTTTAGGTATTTATACCTGGTTGTGTTACTTAATTGGCATACGTTGTGTTGTTCCCCTGTTTACCATATACTGTATTATTATATATTAAATGCTGGATTTTGACTTAAGTCAAAATTTCTGTCTAGAAGAGCAATGGCAAACGGAAGAGCAGCACCCACAGCAGCACAAATTGAGGAAATGATTGCGGAACGAGTAGCCGCAGCCATGGAAAATGCTATTCCCCCAGCCCCACCGGTTAACCAGAACGTCCAGAACGGTTGCACTTACAAAGAATTTCAAAGCTGCAAGCCCCACAACTTTAGTGGCACTGAGGGGCCAGATGGTTTGACTAGGTGGTTTGAGAAATTGGAAGCTGTGTTCCGCGTCAGTAACTGCTCAGAAGCGAACAAAACCAAGTATGCCTCATGTACGCTGTCAGACGACGCCCTAACCTGGTGGAACACACTGGCTCAAGCTAAGGGTATTGATGAGGCTTATGCCATTCTGTGGGAAGAATTCAAGGGGGCCATGATTGAAGAGTACTGCCCCAGGATAGAGAGACAGAAAATGGAGGCTGAGTTCTGGGAGTTAAAGGTTGTGGGCAACGATCTTGATGGTTACAACCGTAGGTATCTGGAATTAGCGTTGATGTGTCCCACGATGGTTACCTCGGAGTTTAAGAGAATGGAGAGATACTTGTAGGGACTTCCCAAGTCCATTCAAGGCAATGTCACCTCTTCTAATCCACCCAACGTCCCGGCAGCTATGCGCATGGCGCATACCCTTATGAACCAAATTATCAGCAAAGAACCGGAAAAGGCTAAATCCGAATCGGGAGCCAGTGGTGAGAAGCATAAGTGGGACTACAACAACAAGGGGAGAACCTATGATCAAACCCCCGCTAAGAGGCCTAACAACGGAAGGAACCCCAACTCGAACACTAGCTCGAACCCCAACTACAAGGGTACTCTACCGCAGTGCAAGAGGTGCTACAAGCACCATACCGGGTACTGTAATGTGGTCTGTGAAAAGTGCAAAAGGACCAGGCATATTGGCAAGGACTGCAAGATTCCCATTCTAGCTGTGAGGACAAACCAAAATGGGCCAAGAAAATGCTATAAGTGTGGACAGCAGGGCCACTTTAGGAATGATTGCCCTAATAAAAAGAAGGACTGCGGACCACCGCGTGGTAGAGCTTTCAACGTTAATGCAAGGGATGCATGTGAGAACCCCGACTTGGTTACAGGTATATTCACTATCAACAATCTATTAGCCTCTGTACTATTTAATACTGGTGCTGATAGAAGCTATGTCTGTAGAAACTTTTGCTCTAAGATAGATTGGTCATTAGTGCCTTTAGAGGAGAATATGCTAGTAGAAGTAGCCAATGGGAAACTTGAGAACGTTGACCAAATTGGCCGAGGAGCTATTATTAACATAGCTGGCGTAGATTTCGAAATTGACCTGATACCCATCAAATTGGGAAGCTTTGACGTGATTGTCGGCATGGACTGGTTGACCAAAGTGAGGGCCGACATTATCTATGGAGATAAAGCTCTTCGTATACCACAAGGAGATGGTGAGCCATTGACTATTTATGGAGAGAGATGTAACTCGAAGCTGAACCTCATTAGTTATATGAAAGCGCATAACATCATGAAGAAAGGACGTCTTGCTGTTTTAGCACACGTGAAGGCTTTAGAAACAGAGGAGAAGAGTGTGAATGATGTGCGAACCGTGAATTAATTTCCCGACGTCTTTCCGGAAGAACTGCCTGGATTACCGCCACCGAGAGCCGTGGAATTCCAGATCGATCTAGTGGCGGGAGCTGCATCCATAGCTCGCGCACCTTATCGACTAGCACCTTCCGAACTGCAAGAGTTGCAGAGTCAACTTCAGGAATTGCTCGACCGAGGGTTTATCCAACCAAGCTCGTCGCCTTGGGGCGCACCTGTTTTATTCGTGAAGAAGAAGGACAGATCCTTCCGCATGTGTATCGACTACCGCGAACTCAACAAATTGACGATCAAGAATCGATATCCGCTTCCCCGAATTTACGATCTTTTTGATCAGCTGCAAGGATCAAGCGTTTACTCTAAGATTGATTTGCGATCCAGTTATCAAAAGTTGAGGGTGAAGGAGAGTGATGTGATGAAGACTACGTTTAGAACCCGCTATGGTCATTACGAGTTTCTCGTGATGCCGTTCGGATTAACCAACGCACCAGCCGTGTTCATGGACCTCATGAATCGTGTCTGCAAGCCTTATCTGGATAAATTCGTTATCGTCTTCATAGATGATATCCTCATCTACTCCAAGAGCGAAGAAGAACATGAGCAACATCTTCGGTTAGTGCTTGAACTCTTGAGATGAGAGCAGCTTTATGCCAAATTCTTCAAGTGTAAATTTTGACTGAAGGAAGTCCAATTTCTGGGTCATATTGTGAGTGATCAAGGTATCAAAGTTGACCCCGCCAAGATTGAAGCTATCAGCAAGTGGGAGACACCCACTACTCCGACTCACATCCGCCAATTTCTAGGTCTTTCCGGTTACTACAGAAGGTTTATTGAAGGTTTTTCATTGATTTCGCGTCCTTTGACCGCACTGACTCACAAAGGAAAGAAGTTCGTTTGGGAAACCGAACAAGAAGCAGTATTTCAAACCCTGAAGCAGAAGTTAACCACCGCACTTATCTTATCTCTTCCCAAAGGCAGTGACGACTTCGTTGTGTACTACGATGCTTCGAAGAATGATTTTGGTTGTGTATTGATGCAAAGAACGAAGGTCATTGCTTATGCATCTCGTCAGCTGAAGATTTATGAGCGAAACTATACTACTCACGATCTCAAACTTGGAGCCGTTGTCTTCGCATTGAAGTTGTGGAGACACTATCTCTATGGAACAAAGAGTACCATATTCACCAATCACAAAAGCCTCCAGCACATCTTTGATCAGAAGCAGCTGAACATGAGACAACGACGATGGATTGAGACGTTGAACGACTATAATTGTGAACTTCGTTACCATCCTGGTAAGGCCAATGTTGTAGCCGACGCTCTGAGTCGAAAAGAGAGAACGATACCTTTTCGTGTTCGGGCTCTGAACATCACCATCCATTCGAACCTCCATAGCCAGATCTGAGTAGCCCAAGAAGAGGCTCTCAAGGAGGAGAACATATCTCGTGAATACCTGAACATCCTGGTCTCTAAATTCGAGGTTAAGGAGTCTGGATTCCGATGTTATGCCGGAAGAATTTAGGTACCTCGTTATGGAGATTTACGAAGCCTTTTACTTGATGAAGCCCACAAGTCGAGATATTCGATTCATCCAGGAGCCGGAAAAATGTACCACGATCTCAAGGAACAGTATTGGTGGCCAAATCTTAAGAAGGATGTTGCAACTTATGTTGGGAGGTGTTTGACTTGTTCGAAGGTTAAGGCTGAACATCAGAGGCCATCTGGATTACTCCAACAACCAAAAATCCCACAATGGAAATGGGAAGCAATTACGATGGATTTCATCACGAAGCTACCAAAAACGGTGGGAGGATACGATACAATCTGGGTTATCGTTGACCGTCTTACCAAATCTGATCATTTTCTAGCAATGAAGGAAACAGATACAATGGAGAGACTTGCTCAACTGTACATTAAAGAGGTTGCATCTCGTCATGGTGTGCCTCTATCAATTATCTCAGATCACGATCCCCGTTTTGCTTCCAGATTCTGGCGTTCTTTGCAAGAAGCCTTGGGAACTCGCCTCGACATGAGCACCGCATATCACCCCCAGAACGACGGTCAGAGCGAATGAAAGATTCAGACTTTAGAGGACATGTTATGTGCCTGTGTTCGAAAAGGCATCTGCCGTTAGCCGAATTCTCTTACAACAACAGTTATCATTCGAGTATTAAAGTAGCGCCTTTTGAAGCGTTGTATGGCCGCAAGTGCCGTTCTCCTATTTGTTAGGCCGATTTAGGCAAAGTGCAAATCACCGGACCCGAGATAGTCCATGAAACGACGGAGAAGATTTCTCATATTCAGGCAAGACTTAAGACGGACCGCGATCGCCAAAAGAGTTATGCTGCTCTTAAACGTAAAGACTTTGAATTCAAAGTGGGTGACCGAGTAATGTTGAAGGTCGCACCCTGGAAGGGTGTAATTTGTTTTGGAAAGCGCGGAAAGTTAAACCCGCGATATATTGGTCCTTTTGAAATTTTGGAACGTGTTGGACCCGTTGCTTATCGTCTGGAACTTCCGACTCAGTTGAGTGCTGTTCATCCTACCTTCCATGTATCAAATTTGAAGAAGTGCCTTGCTCCACCGGAACTTATCATACCATTGGAAGAACTTACGATTGATGACAAACTCCACTTCGTGGAAGAGCCTGTCGAAATTATGGACCGTGAGGTCAAAACCTTGAAACGCAATAAGATTCCAATTGTCCGAGTTCGATGGAATGCCAAGCGTGGACCTGAGTTTACCTGGGAACGAGAGGATCAAATGATGCAGAAGTATCCTCACCTTTTCCTCACTCCATCACCATCAGCTTAAATTTCGGGACGAAATTTCCAATAACAGGTGGGTAATGTAACGACCTGACTTTTTCGACTTGCTTTTGTGCTTTGTATTTTAGCGAAACTGCGTATTTGTGCGTACTGTGTTACTTTATACTCTGGAAACTTGATATACATGGTTTACTTCCATTTATATGTTAAAACGTGCCTTAAAGTACGTAGGATACTTAACTTGTTCAACGGAAGCCTTTATAACCGTTAGTGTTACTTAACGTTTCGAATAAACCGCGGACTGCGCGCACGTTTGACTTTTGTCTTAATCGGAATATTATGACTGCGAAATATTAATTATTATTTTATAATAATAATTACTTGGGCTTTTGGATGCTTAATTTTAATTAATTATTTACTAGATCACAATAGTTAGTCTTGTTGGACTTTCTACCTTATTGGACCTTAGCCCACCCTACACTAGCTAGTGGCCCAATTAATTAGCCCAAGTATTATTTACTAGTGATCCATAATAAATAAAATAAATGCTCATTTAATTAGATGAGTCATACTAGCATTTGGATAAGGATTATCCATAATGTTACATGGGATCCTAACATAAGTACATACTTTAGACAACCACTAACCAAAAAGCAAAATGGTGTCTCTCCCCTCCCCCTTTGAAAATCACGGCCCTAGGGGCCTCCACCTCATCAATCCATGTCAAAATTTTGCCTTTAAATACTAGCCATATTCCTCTCATTTTACACATGCTCTCATTTGAATTTCACACACACTTACTATCTTACTTCCTTTCTAGCATTTCTCACTTGTAAGTTTTTGATCTTTTTCTTCTTCTTTCCCTTTCTAATTCGTGTATCATCATCATTCTTAAAGATCAAGCTTTTTAGCTTTGATCTTGATTATATCTTGTTGATTCAAGCATGAATCCTTTAAGAACATGGAAGATTCAAGCTTTCTAGCTTTGAATCTTCACCAACTTTGTAGATCTATATTTTCCTTACTTTAATCTTGTTATTTTGTTATAAAGATTCAAACTTGTGTTTGTAATCTTCATGTAACTTAAAGATCCAAGCTTAATGCTTCAAGATCTTCAAGAACAATAAAGGTTCAAGCTTTCTAGCTTTGCAACCTTGTAACTTGTGTGAATAGGATCCAAGCTCTCTAGCTTAGGGTTCTATCACCTCATTTGACTTAGATTGTGATCATACTTTTTTTGATTGATGTAAAGTTTGTAACTTTGTTTGTAAATAGGACTTGTAATTGTGTTAAGACTAAAGATATGATGTAACCTTGGTTCATCATCCATCTAAGACTCTTAAATAAGTTGTGTTACCACTTGGTCTTAAAATATTGTGTATTGATGGTAGAATCTTGGTCAAAAGTGATGCTAAACCATCAACGAGTTGTACACTTGAAGCTACAAGCATCAAGGATGAGAACCGTGATGAGCATCAAGCACCAAGAACCCCACTGGAGCACTTGTCCACTAATTTTCTTATCTGGTCAGGCCACCTGGGCTACTGGAAAGTTGATTTTCAGTTAGTTCGGTTCGAGTATATGATTTTCCGTTTAGGCCTCCTCTTAATCCGAGTTACGGTTTAGGATTTATGGCCCTCCGAGAGTCACTACACCCTATTAACGTTGTGCTGAAATTTCTGACCTACTCGCACTTAAACCGTCGCCACGGTCAAACAAAGACGAGTTAGGTTATGAAAATTGGTCAGCTGTTAGGGAACTCATATACGGAGCCATTGCCACTGACTATGCGTCTTTTTGATTTACGTAGAGGTCGCAGAAGCTGACCGAAGTCAGCCTATTGTTTCGATCTTTATTCTTGTCGAACTTACTTAGCTTTTATGATGATGAATGATGATGATGATGACACTTAAACTTATTTTATGCACTATTAGAACTTATAAGGACAACCTACTGACCTAGTAACCTTTGATTTAGGTTGACGACCTTTCGGACCGACTTACTACTTGCGTACTTTCATTACCGACTTTACCGCTTTTATCACTGTGAGTTATAGCATCCCTTTTTTACTTTAACTATTTTGGGACTGAGAATACATGCGCTTTTTACGTTTTACATACTAGGCACGAGTACTTAAACTTTATATGTGTGTGGGTTATACAACGGCATAAACATTCCCCTTAGCACGGTAACGTTTAGTCATTGGTTTTTGAACCGGTGAACGTGAATCATAGATATGGATCCATAGGGTTTGACATCCCCACTCGGGCTAGTCGCGCTAGCATTTAACGGGTGTTTAATACTTCATGAACATACGCACTCGCCAAGTGTACTTTCAGGGGGTTATAAACGTTATGTCTAGTTACCGGGTGCCCACGGTTATACATATACTTTTCATACTGTTTTGTTACACTGAAATCTCGTGGCCTACCTTACGTTACTGTTACAACTTAAACTATAGCTCACCAACATTCGTGTTGACCTTTTAAGCGTGTATTTCTCAGGTGCCTAGAGGTTTCTTGCTTCCGCTGTTAAATTTGCTGTCATGCTGTTATTGAATTGCCGTTAAGGACCTACTGTATTAGTTATCCGCTGCATTACTAGAGATGTCTCATTCATGGAACTTTTCTGTTGCATTCGTAATTTATGTTATTTTCAAACAATGGCTTTGTAACGACCTTAGGGTCAAATACTTATGTTTATGCTCCTATACGTAGGATGCACGTTATCTTTTGTAAAACGCTATCTTCTTATGAATGCAAACTGGTTTTCAAACAGCATATAGTGTTTGACCGTGTGAAGATCCTGTTGTTGACGAATCGTACACGATGGTTTTGTACGGGGCATCACATAAACAATTATAAAAGAGAAGCGATTACAAGGACGTGTGAATCATAAGGGAAATATATAAATTATTTCATAACTTATATTAATAAATAGCAAGATAACAATGATAGACCAATCATTATCCCTTAACAGGCTAAGCTAAGTGTTGCATATTATTCAATAGGTAGGACTTAAAGCATATGCTAGATATGTGATGTGCATAACTAACATCTCAATTCTTCATGTTCAATTCAATTACATGATACATATCAATCTTGTGATGAGGATCAACATGCAAATAGACTGACAAATTATATAAGCTATTAAACACCAAGTAGATCAACTCAAGTTACTAGCTGAAAGTCAATTACTACTAAGTTCTCATGCAATCATTAATTAAACAAATCCAAACGAAAGTTCTTCGATTAAGCCTAACAATATCAAACTCTATTATATAAGCGTAAATCCAATTAAACAAGTTTATCACTATTATGCTGTTTAACCTAGTTGCATGCAATTCAATTTAACAAGTTTGATGGACTAGATCTAAACAAGTAGTATGAATCGAATAATAGATCATCGGATCAAGTACTAATCAATCCTAAAATCATGTTATTTAATCATTAAGCATGGCAAACAAGTATATTAAAGCATCACAGATTCAAAACAGTTCAAATATCATTACAGAAACATAATCATACGGATCTAGAAACAAACCAGAAACTGCACAGAACGAAGCACGAAGCCGGCGGCTTTGTCTCAGCCAAGCCGGCGGCTTGGACTGAGGAAGCCGGCGGCTTCATCTGTTTTCCCAGACGTTCACAGTTTTCGTCCAAGTAACCACTATGAACGTTTAGTTTATAGTTCGAGACGAACAGAAACAGATAACTGTAAATAAAGACATAATTAAAAAGATGCAATAAAATAAATAAGATTATACCTTAAAGAGGAATAAGAAAAACTGCATTAACTTGAATTAAACTTGAATCCAATGCAAGAAAGTAACTTTACAT
Source organism: Rutidosis leptorrhynchoides (assembly GCF_046630445.1). NCBI lineage: Eukaryota > Viridiplantae > Streptophyta > Magnoliopsida > Asterales > Asteraceae > Rutidosis > Rutidosis leptorrhynchoides. The sequence goes on along the minus strand of NC_092338.1, from coordinate 217,428,035 downwards.
TGAAAATAAAACCTAAACTAACCCTAAACTATAGAATTTAGTAACTAGAGAGAGATATAATGAAAAGGTACATTGAAAACTGTAGAATTCGACCAGTATTTATAATATTCTAGGACGGTGGCCAAGCCGGCGGCTTCGTGCCAAGACGGCGGCTTCCCATGGCGGTGACTTCTTCTCCAATCAAAACTTGATCGTTACGCTCAAAAAAATGTGTTTTAGGTCCAAGCCGGCGGCTTCGTGCCAAGCCGGCGGCTTCACTTCATATCTGAGCTTGGAGGCCAAGAAAAACGTCCACGGCAAAATATTGACTTTTTGACCTGAAGCCGGCGGCTTCCTTTGGCCAAGCCGGAGGCTTCCCTTTGACTAAGCAGGCGGCTTCCTCCATCATGTTGTATATTTTTCTCTTGCGGTTGTTTTGACAGGCGGCTCGTCAGAAACGGAGTCCGGATGCTCAAGATATGGCCAAAACGGTGACATCACTCAGATTTTCAGCATTTCACTTACTTCCTTTTTCCTGTTTTTAGTTCTGTTTTAACACATTTCTCAACAAAACATTAAAAAAAAATACCTTTTTCCCGTTTTTACCCATTTTTGTATGTTTTAGTATCAAAATGACTTTAAAATGTCCAAATAACTCCTCAAAATGTATTCAAAAACATGTATAATTTAGGAGTTATCAGGCGCCAAAAACTACTGATGTCACCACAATGATATGGCCAAAAACGGACAGTTTTATTTGTGCGACGTCGTCAGGTCGCAACGCGTCAGCTTGACTATCAAAGGGGATATTAGTTTTAAATTTATATTTAGCGGAGCCTAAATCTTACTACTCCTTATTATGAGTAAGGGAAGTATGACCTAGAGTCGTATTTTTTAGATATCAGTAGAATCGAACCTATATCTAAAACTTAAGATAATTATAAGGTGCAGGAGTAGTGGGTGATTACCTAATATTTGGTTTTCTAAATTAAGTAAATAAAGTAAAGTACGATAAAATTTGTAATTCAGATAAAGCTAAAACAAGTGCATGTTACGATTTCATCAGTTACTTGCCGATATTATGGAATGCTGACTCATGGATAGGCAGTGACCTTGTATTTACTATACTAGCCTTAAACGCCCCTGTCATAAGACATGTCACTGGGTAATGCGATAGGCTTGAAGATTCTGAATAGACAGCAACGTCCCTTACCCCCGACTCCCGTGTAGTCTGACTACAGACATACACGTTTAGACGGCTCATCCAATTGAGCGACTCAGTTGGGTGACGTATTAACATTCCGAAATGGTCTAAACTTTCTTAAGTATAATAGAATACATGGTTTTCCATATCCGAGAGACGCGACGTATCTTAATGCTTTCGTTAGTGATTGGTTTAAAAGATAGTTAGGCCCTTAAAAAGAGTTCAACCTATAAAGAACACCATGACCAAGTCAAGCTGACTTCCATGAATACGTTCGGTTATCCTAATGGTCCAATCCTTTATGTGTACGAATAAACAGTTTCTTAATTAACTAAGAATCCCTCAAGCGGGGTACAATGCTTGAGACCGCGTTATGGTGAAGTGTACTAGTCAACACTAATCGTGTTCCATGGCCTTACTTAGCAGAGGTAGAGCTTACAACAACCGTTGTACTTCAGCGCGCACGTACGAAGTTTATATGCTTGGTGACTATACTAGTATGGCCTGGGACCGACAATGTACTAGGGGTCTAGTCAGATGTTTCACTACGAAAGAGTCCTCAGTCGAAATTCAAGGCTCGGTGGACTAACTACAACCGGTGTGCCTCAGTCAAACTCACGTTGTATCCGATAGACTTCTCTTACCAAGGGGTGACACAGATAGTGTACTCTGAATCGGGGTTCGCGACTTCCCAATAATAAAGCTAATAACTACGTTCTATTAGTTGGAAAAGCGATTGAGTTCAAAGCATAATCGAAAAGCATTTTGATAACATACACAAACCATAATAAAGTTCGGCATTATAACTGATTACGTCATAACATACACTAAAGATAACTACTCGCTAATCATGGCAACAATATCACAAACCATAATAATTAAAGACATTATATAAAGACAAGGGATAGAAGTACCAGTAGATTAAACGAGTTCCGAATACAAAAGTGACAACTTCAAGACTCCAGACCGCTCCTAATACAATCTTCGGCGTTCTTCTCCGGGTACTAGGTTTCCCGCACGGAGTCGAAGACCTTGAAAGTATGACTAATATTGTACAAGAGAGAGAAAGAAGTGAATTGTAGTGTGTGTTGGAATGAATGACAAATGCCCCTTTAAATAAGCCAAAATTTTCTCTGCAAACGGCTGGCAGGCCGTTTGGCAGGAAATTTACAGAGGCCATTTGCCAGACCAGGCCGTTTGCTTGGGCCGTTTGCTTGGGCTGTTTGACTGGCTGTTTCTGAGCCAGGCAAGCCGTTTGGCAGGCCGTTTGGCTTGCTTGGTCAGCCTGATTTCCTGGATCGCAACTTGATTTCTTGTCTTTCACCGTTTTTGCTCTAGATCTTCGTTTTATCTCCGATTCTCTTGATTCTTTTTGCACCATCTTCGTAATTACTTGTTCTTCAATTCTAACCGACGAAGTGGGTATTTTGCCGATAAAGTTCGAATCTTTCTTGTTTTTGGGCCTTAATACCGGGGTGAAAATGTGACTTTTTAGCCGATATCAGCAGACACTTCTTGAGACTTCACGGGAAGTGGAGGTAGTCACAATAACTCTAATGAGGATGATGGTCATCTCAATGACCTCCCTAAGGGTTCTTCTACCTCCAGTTTAAATGATGAGCCTGCTACCCTTAGAAGATCATATAGACAATATGTGTTTCGTAGAAAACTTAGTGACTATGCGGTTGAGGAAAAAGTTAAATATGGGCTAGAAAATGTTGTAAATTATTCTTCTCTTAGTAAATATAATTATTGTTTTGTATCTAGTCTAAATAAAAGCATTGAACATGCTATTTATTATCATGCTATTAAAGATCCCAATTGGGTCAATGCTATGAATGATGAAATGAATGCCCTTCTAAAAAATAATACATGGGTTCTCTCTGAGTTACCTGCTGGAAGGAAACCTGTTGGGTGTAGATGGATATATAAAATTAAATATAAATCTACATGTGAAATTGAAAGGTATAAGGCTAGGTGAGTAGCCAAAAGGGTATAGTCAAAGGGTAGGTCTAGATTATGAGGAGACTTTTTCTCCTATGGTTAAAATGGTTACTGTTAGATGCATGTTAACTTTAGCTGTAAAACATACTTGGGAACTGTACCAACTTGATGTTAACAATGCTTTCTTATATGGTGATCTTGTTGAAGATGTTTTTTATGAAATTATCCCAAGGCAACTATTTTGAAAATGAAACTAGGGTGTGCAAACATGTTAAATCCCTATATGTCTTAAAACAAGCTCATAGACAATGGAATGAAACGTTATCTATGACCCTAAAAGGGCATGGTTTTGTGCAAAGTATGAGTGACTATTCTTTATATGTTAAGGAGTCTGAATCTATTTTCTTAGATGTTTTGGTCTATGTTGATGATATCATTGTAACTGGAAATGATGATAATGAAATTGGTAAGTTTAAATAGTTTTTGAAATCTAAGTTTCATATACAGGATCTAGGTGAATTAAAATATTTTTTTGGAATTGAAGTGTTAAAAACTGAAAATGGTATTTGTCTTTCTCAAAGAAGATAATGTATTGAACTTCTAGATGAGTTAGGATTGGTGGGTAGCAAACCTGTTGTTGCTCCCCTTGAGTCAAACTTAGTCATTAATCCTGATCCTTCGAACCGTGACAAAGAACTTACTGATATCTCTAAGTATCAACAGTTGATTGGAAAACTAATTTACTTTACTCTGACAAGGCCAGAAATCTCTTTCTATATTCAGTGTATTAGCCAATACATGCATAAACCCTTACAATCACATCTTAAAATTGCTCTAAGACTTCTTAGCTACTTAAAAGGCTCTCTAGGTAAAGGTATTGTCATCTCAAAATGTGACAAGACTTCTCTGTCTGCTTATGTTGATACTGATTAGGGTAAGTGTTTATGCTCTAGAAAGTCTGTTAATGGGTTCTCCATCTTCTTTTGTGGCTCTTTTGTGTCTTGGAAAAGCAAGAAACAAGCCACTGTATTCAGATCTTCTACTGAATTTGAATACATGGCTATTGCATCTGTTACATGTGAGGTTGTAGGGATTTTAAAAATTTTGAATGATCTCAAAGTCAAAAATCTTTTACCTGTTGATCTTCATTGTGACAACAGGTCTGCTATTCAAATAGCAGCAAACCCTGTTTTTCATGAAAGAACAAAATACTTTCAAATTGATTTACACACTGTGAGAGATAAGTGTAATTATGGGTTAACTAAAATTGTTAATATTGAATCTGAAGAACAAATTGATGACATTTTCACTAAGGGTTTGGATATTGGTCAACACTCTTAGTTATGTAATAAGTTTGGGCTTATTGATTTATTTCAAGCTTAGACTGAGGGGATGTTAAAATATTCAATCCTAAGCCTGAGGCTTTTTTTCTTCTTCCTCTCATTGTATGATTAGCTTTTTTGTAGGATGGGTGTGTTCTTTGAACTTGTTGCTGTTGGTGCTCTGGGCTTCTTTCTTATTGGGCTTGTTGTTGCTTTGGGCTTCAAGTGTGGAGTCCAGCTATTGCTTTATGTCCGTTAGTGATTGACCTTTTAAGTTGTGTCCAGCCTTGTTCAAGATCAGCACACATATCTGTGCTATTTTTCTAGGGTTTATACCCATCGTTTGTTACCATCGTCATTCATACAATTTTGGTTTCATTTTGGATCTATTATTATTCTCTTCAAATGTATTTGATCTCTGATTGAGAGACTTACCTTTCAAGTTACTGTGGTTGTAATAATCCGGGCAATTGTCAAGTTCTTCGGCTGTAATCGTTTATTAGAAGGATATTTGGTTTTGCTTCATTGTTTCTAGCAAATCCCTAAAATAGGTGCTCAAGATGCTTTAACTCTTTCAGTGAGCAGTTAATGTGTCATACATTTAATGCATTACTCAAGTTTGGACCGTTTAACTCGAATTCGAGCTTGATCATATTTGAACTCAAGTCAACATCGAACGAATAGTTTCACTAGTATGAACTTGAGTTCAAGCTATCACACAAGTTAATTGAGCTCGAGTTCATAAACAAGCAACTTGATCTTAAAAAATAGCTTTTCTCAATAACTAAACGAACATCGAATTCGAAATCTTACATTATTGAATTACTCGAACTCTGAGCTTGAACACATTTTTAATGTGCACATATCTTCCCCCATACACAAACGCAACTCTCCTTCACCATTCATCATCATCTCCAAAATCTATTTTAACACATTCACCACAACCATCTTTTGATCATATGCATGAAAGCAACATTTGTTCTCCTAGGATGTTTTAAATTGAATATGTCGATATGCAAGACTCATGAGAGAAGTAGATGGGTTAATTATCTATAGGGAGATTTAAACTCACGATTTCATTATGAATTAAAAATTCATGATCTATACTCTAATATACGCGTAAAATGAACTTAGCGTATGCAGATTATGTGCCAGTGAGGTTGATTGATACGGAATATCATGTTTACATAACGCATACAAATTTATCAGCAACAAATCCGTTGTAGTCTAGTTGGTTAGGATACTCGGCTCTCACCCGAGAGACCCGGGTTCAAGTCCCGGCAACGGAATACTTTTTTATTATTAACTTAAAATACTTTTTTCAATTTAAAGAAAAGGATATATTTGTCAATTCACCTTCATCATTATGTTTTTACTAAAACCCTAAACAACCTTGCAATAAAACAAACCCTTTTTCACTTTCACTCGCCCTCATTTCTGTTCTCCCTTTCACATCCTTGCGCCGTCGTCCGTACACCTCCGCAACTGCAATGGTATTCACTGATTGCTCTCAACCGTAGCCCTCTGTTGATTAACTGCTTATTGTTTTTGTTATATTATCAAACAACGTATAGGCATGTATACGTATGTAATTAATCAAAATAATGAAATTGTTTGTAGGCATCAGAAAGGAAGCAAGCAAACCCTATGAGGGAAATTAAGGTTCAGAAACTTGTTCTCAATATCTCAGTCGGTGAAAGTGGTGATCGTCTTACTCGTGCTGCCAAGGTCAATACAAACTATATACTCTATATTTATATGAACAATTACCGATTTACGGATTTTGTTTTATTTTTATTTATAGGTTTTGGAGCAACTTAGTGGCCAGTCACCTGTGTTTTCTAAGGGTAACAAATACTTTGCCATCTCTATTTTGCTGCTACATACTACTAATGTGATTATTTTATTTTCTATTAGAGTTGGTTTATGTTACTTATATTGTTGATGGTTTTATTATCATCCTGTTATTATATTAAATTGAAATGAAATTGAAGATTTGGGGTTGTTAGGTTAAGCTTGTTAGGATGGTTTATGGAGTTATTGGAATTTAAAAACGCTGATAAGCAGCTTATGAGCTTATAAGTTTCAGTTTGTTGTTTATTTAGACTTTTAAGCTCAATTTGATTAGCCTATAAGCAATGCGGTTCAACCTAGAATATAAATTTATTCAAAGATCTCGATAAGTGTAGTTACTTGTTGCTATTTGAGCGCCTACCGGTATGAAGTGCTGTTGGGGTTCAGTGTTGTATTGTTTTTTATGTAAAAATGATAATGGTATTGTGACCAGTTTCTGATTTTGGTGTTAATTGTTACAGCAAGGTACACAGTGCGATCTTTTGGTATTAGACGTAATGAAAAGATTGCATGCTACGTAACTGTTAGGGGAGACAAGGCAATGCAGCTTTTGGAGAGTGGGTTGAAGGTTAAGGAATATGAGCTTTTGAGGCGCAACTTCAGTGACACTGGCTGCTTTGGTTTTGGTATTCAGGAGCATATCGATCTTGGTATCAAGTAAGTTTATTTATGAAGTTCTTCTATTTACTGAAGTCATTTATTTAGTACTTTTTGGCTGGTTGCTTCGTTGAATATGTCTATTGGCTTAGTTGTAGTTTCATTGAAGTAGGGACAAAATGTTATAAAATACTATATCCATCCAGCAGTCATTTGTTTTTTAAAAGTTGTATAATTATGCACAAACTTTTTTGGCCAACACTTTGAAATGGAAGTTTCTGTTTTTGCATTTGCATAAAGGACACAAGATTTGTGCCAAATCCTTAAATCCATTTTATAACCTCACAAAAGTTGGCTTACTCTTTAAACACCATGTGCCATATGAAGCATTTACTAACTTATCATCTGGGAATGTGTTGTAATTTTGTGATTTGGTGATGTGATGTTCTTTATAGTGGTTTGGTTTTAGATCTTACATGGTCACACTAATGAACATATATATGCTTAATATTCATGTCATATCAGACAATACTGTATATATTGTCAAAATGATTTTTTTTTACATTAATTCAAGTTCCTTGGTGCTATCTGATCTGAATCTGATTCGTTTTATTAACTTAAATTTCTTTTTATGTACTGTCAGGTATGATCCATCTACCGGTATCTACGGTATGGACTTTTTTGTGGTACTTGAACGCCCAGGCTATCGTGTGGGTCGTCGTCGTAGGTGCAAGTCACGTGTCGGTATTCAGCACAGAGTTACAAAGGAGGATGCGATGAAGTGGTTCCAGGTCAAGTATGAAGGAGTCATCCTCAACAAATCACAACAAATCGGAAATTAGACATCGTTACAGTAAGTTATCTTTTGGCGGTTAACGTTGAGCCTGGCTTACTAGAGGTTTTATTACATCCAATTTAATGAACTCAACTAGTTACTAGTTATTATGGCGTTTTCTTGTTATAATACTATAATAGTTGTTTTAGGCATGAAATTATGGATCTCGTTTTGTTTTGTTCTGTTCTGATTATATTGGTATCTTTGACAAAGCTGTTTGAGTTATGTTGGTGTTATTTTATTTTATGTTGTGCATTTGAGTTAACTGAAAGGGGTGAATATCAACCATACATGTTCAGCAACTGATTACTTTGGTGGATGTTAATATGTATAGATTAATTTAGTAAAAGGTTAATTGTTACATTGTGAAAGAACCTAGACAAAATGATACAAATAGCTAAATACAACCAATAAGCCGTGAGGAGCTAAAACCAAACGTAAAACACCCAACCTACTTTGAAAAACAAATTGAACTGTTCAACGAAAATAGAAGAACAAACATATGATAAGACAATAAAAAGACGGATGTATTAATCCTTCAACCAAACGGCACGAGACTGAAACGAGCTAATCTTACGAGTCATTTGAATCTACATAGCTGGATTCGGCCATGGTAGTATGAAAAATAAGAATTCAAGCTGAAGAGAAAGATGAGTGATCACTGACCTTGCACTTAACAGACCGCTAAAATGAATACATTGCAAGATATCTTCACAGCAAATAATCAGTTTTCAGAAGAGGAAAAAGGTAAAGGGAACGGGCTATTTATAGTCAAGCAAATTGATAATAAAAGGATGAGATTGAGACACGTGTATGAGCCAGATCAATAGAACAAGCAATTTAAATTTTGAAAATAAATCAAAAATATTTTGGGGGTCATTTCATAATTGGTAATGTGACGCCATCACAGAGAAACAGACGGCTACAGCAATTTTATGTTTTCGAGGAAAAAGCATCTTTTATTTTTTAGTTTAATGACTTTATTTTTTTCAAAAAAATAAAGACATTAAACTGGGGGACTTAATGGTGTATTCTAGGAGATACACGCATAAAAACACCATTTTTATACAAAAAAAATGGATCAAGTGACACAAAACATAACGAAATTTGGTGGTTTTCAGTATTTGCCGTCCAGCGTTCAGCAAGCCGCATACGTCAAGCGTAAGCCCTGCAGGTAGCTTCTATGCTTAAGCCCTTTAACTCAGCGCGTGAACGGCACGCAGCCACGTCAGCACACGCAACCGATCTTCCGGATACTTCGCACAACAGAATTAATCAGCGATTGACACGTGTATCCCGAGAATTTCGAACATTCTACGCCTATAAATAGACCCCCTGGGTCACCACATTTCACATCATTCTGATCTGAACTTCAGTCAGAGAGAAGTACACTTTCTCTCTCACACAGTTCTTTCTCACTCTAAAAGCACATTAGCCGCTTAGCAGCAATACGCTAGACGGATCAATTACAGATTTATCCCCAGATTGATTGAGGCCACCCCACGGATCTTTAGTCCGTGTTCCGGGTCTGCAGAGATTATTTCTCGAGGGCAAACAACAATCAACAGAATACGCCACACGCTGAACAGCTATTGTCTTGTACTGGTACCTTACAGTCGCTACACGGAAAATCGTACCAACAATTGTTGTTATTCATAATACCCATGTAATAATTACCAAACCTATATGATTGTGAATGTTACAATCTACTAAATTTATGATAATTCCTTGAAAATTAATCAAGAACAAAAATAAAATATGTTATCTGGACACCAAATTCTATTCTTGCCCCAACCTACATCCCCTATACATAATGATTTGATAATTCACTCACAAATGAATACTCTGGTATCTTTTTTGACAAAAATATCTTACAAATATAATATAGTAACAAAAAATGACTAGGAAAATGATACAATCCCATATTGGTCAGGTAGGAAACTACATGAGGGTACTTAAGCGTAAGGGGTTCTCCTAACCATTAGACATGTCTTATGGGCTAGGCTCTTCCATTGGGCTTAGGTTCCTATCAGACTACACCTTGAGCTATCTTACTGCCAAAACACCATGGATATTATATATTCTTATCAAGATTTAAATTTAAATGCCTTAATCCTCTCATTTATGAGATGAACTCACACTACTAGAAATAACATTTTTTGTGGCGATGAAAATCGCCGCAATAAAGGGGCTCTCTCGCCGCAAAAAACTATTGGCCGACCCTTCGCCGTTTATAAGGTCGTCACCGTAAGGTCGCCGTCTAAAATCTTTTGCGTCGTTTTTTTGCGGCGGACAAAAATGGGGCCCACTATTTAATAAGAAAAAAGAAAAGAAAATATATATTCTTTTTTGCGGCGACTTATTTGCGGCGACTACCGGCAAAATCAGAGTCATTACTTGTTGCTATTTTTTGCGACGACTGTCGCCGCAAAAAGTACCTGATGGTTTTGACAGAATTCTGCTGTATTTACAGCATCCCGCCCGATTTTCTGGGCGTTTTTCCGAAACCTGTTTCATACAATTTAATAGCACCTATAACAACGTATATAACTCCAAAACAACAATAAACACGAACAACAATATATAAAGAACAATAAACGTTTACGAAAGTGAACAATTATACGAATTACAAATATTAAAGTTATAACGTTTTAAAGTTCTAAAGTATCAATATTGTTCGATCTATGCGGTATCCTCATAATTTCCTTCCATATCATCATCTTCCGTACCATCTCCCGGACCATCATCCGAATCATCCGACGGTTCGTCTCTCAAAGTAAATACCGGTTCTTTTCCTTTACCGCCCTTTGCTTTTTTCTTCTTTTTCTTGGGCTCTCCGCTCCCGGGCTCTCCGCTTGTACTTCCCGATCCCGAGAACATCTTTTTTATGTAACTTTTCACCGAATCTTTAATGGCATCTTTCATGGATTTTTGAAACTCTTTTGTTAAATCGGACTTCACTTCCGGAATCAAACTTTGTTTTAGCTCGGCTTTCATTTTCTCACGTTCCAATTGCCACTTTGAATTAAATTCATCCTCGGTGTAAAAACATTGACTTGAAGTTGAACTTGAGCTATCAACGAACCTGCGGGACCCATAAATGCGTGGACCGATACCACGCTCCCATCCGGGGCGTGACCCCAATACCTTGTTCATGATTTATAGTTCGGTCATCGGGTTTTCTACACCAACTTGCTCATTTAGTGTAACACCCCGTTTTCCCGTGCGCGTTTAAAGGTACGTACTTAATCAATAGTACGCTTATAACTTGTTCGTTATGTGATTAAATGAGCTACGGTGTTAGTTGTCGTATAAGTGTATATATATATATATATATATATATATATATATATATATGTTTGAATGCGTGCGTGAATGTGTTTATGAATGTGTCGCGTTGGTGTCGATTCGTGTGAGACTTAAGGTTGAGATTTAGATGTGCATAGGAAGGGTGAAAGATGTTGTGCTTGTTGTTTGAACCTTTGATTTATGTTAAACTTTCGAAGTGACCAGAAAAAGGCAAACGTCGCGCCCCGTTAAACGGGATCGCGCCGCGACACAGAAAGCAAATCCAGATCAGGACTTGAGTTAAGAAGGGTTGTTTTTCCTTCTATACGTCGCGCCGCGACAAAAGGGCCGCGGCGCGGCGCCTCTGCAGTTCTGACTCCGATTCCAGCTCGATTTAAAAAGGGTTTTTTGGGTATTTTGGTCTTTTTACGTGTAAATCAGATGGGAGCTTTTAATATCAGCCACTTATCCTATATTTCTCATTTCTTTTCCATTTTCTTTCTCAATTTCCTCCCAAAACTTAAAATCCACTTAGATTAAACTTGAGATTTGAAGAAGAAGTTTTGTGAATCAATCCTAGGAGCAAGAATTAAAGTTGTTCTCCTTGCTATTAGCTACAAGAGGATAGTTTTGGTAAGTCTCAACTTTAAGTTTTGAGTTTTATTTAGTTTAAGCAAGGGTTTGGTTCATATGGAACTTGTGTGACCCATTTGAGGGTTAAATGGGTGGATTTTGGGTTAGATTGTTGAAAGGAAACCCTAATTACCATAATCTAGGGTTTGGTCTAATGAAATGAGGTTTGTAAGTGTTAATGGTGTTGTAAGTATTAAAACACTTGTTTAAAGTTGAATGATGTTAATTGGGTCATGTTTGACTAAGCTTGTAAGTGTAAGTGTTAAAATTGGTCATATGAGTCAAAGTTGACTCAATTGGGTAAAATGGGTATGAAATACACCGAGTTTGTGTTAGTTGATGTTAATAGACCCTAATCACTAGCTTTTAGTGATTTATGACGAGGCATGGCCATTAATGGACGGTTTTGGTGTAGTTGAGTCATTTAATGCAATCGAGTCATTAAATGCTCAAGGGTTAGAAGTTGGCATTTAATTCAACTAGATTGTATGTTAATAAATGCATAATGTAATAGGTACGTTACATTGAAGGGTTGCAAGCTCGGTTAGCTTTCACAAGAGACTTGAGGTGAGTGGAATATCTATATATGTATGTATATGATTTATGTGCCGTATTGATGGTGTCACATAGCCATTTTGTGACCATAGTTGAGACATAGCCGTTTTGTCTACGTTTGATATTTATACACATAGCCGTGTTTGTGCATATAGAGGCGAGTAATAGCCGTGTTTTACTTCCACGTTGTTATCCGAGTTAATCGTGCACATAGCCGTGTTTGTGTACATGATTGTGAGTAATAGCCGTGTTTTACTCACAAGTTGATCAAGTGATGCCATAGCCATTTTTGGAACACTTGGGGGTGATGCCATAGCCTTTTTTGGAACACCTCGGGGGGTTAGTATACCATAGCGGGGTTTGGGAGCTAACGGTTGTTATGAACATCGATGACTTGTTTCGCGAAGTCATTCCCCTTGCGAAGAATTTTGGTTAACCATGGTTTATAGTTGATGATGCTAGCATTTGATTTATGATTATGATGTTTATGCTAATAATGTGGCTAGTTGTACGGTTTGACGATACTAGTTTATTTATCGAGATGTTATGCAATTGTGTGCGTTATATGATATCGTGGATGCGTATGGGTAAGTCTTATATGCATGTATATATTTATTCTACTCACTAAGCTTTGCTTACCCCTCTCGTTGTTCATCTTTTTAGATGCAGGCGTGGACAAAGGCAAGGGGTTGTTGGGCACTAGGTGTCCCTTGATGATGTTATGTTAGAGCTTTTGGAAGTTGGCCTAGCGTTTTGGGTAGTTTAGTCCCAAACCATGCTCGATATGTTGTTTGGTTTAAAACTATCATTTTTGTATTGGTCAAACTTGTATCACATTCGTTAATGGCCTTTGTGCCTTTTGTAAACACTAAACTTGTTGTATGTTTTAACGAAATGTGTGGAATGGTTTACATATTTAATTGGCGCGTAAATGTGTATTATTTAAAAAAAAAAATTTATCGTATGGAATACGGGTTGGGTTGTTACAAGTGGTATCAGAGCATGGTCTAAGGGATTTAGGCGACTTGAGATAGATGCCTAGACTTAGACTTTAATGTGTATGCGCTTTTATGCGGGACTTGTAGGACTTCGGGTCGGATCGGGAATTGTTAGTGCTTAGGTTTATGTGATTTAACCTTGCACTAATTGTTTTGTGTTGTAGTTGGAATCATCAAGCGAGATAGACGTTGTACTAGCAAGTTAATGCGACGTGCTCGCGTAGTAATGACTAGCTACCATTATTACGGGTGCAAATCGTGTCAAACGAGCAATGTACAACGATTGTTGAGCGAGATGGGATAGTGTGGTGTATGTGTATGCATATGTGTCATGTGTGTTGTTTTGACGTTTAATCTTTTCCGTTTTATAGAATGAAGATGCGAAATGGACACGACACCGAACATGATAACGGGGGTACGAGTGAGGACGCCGAGTTTTCGGCTAAGGTTGAGGCCGTCTTTAAAAAGTTAAAAGTGGATTTTCTTACGGACGTCCGAAAGGTCTTCCAAGCTTCGGTTGATGAGCAAATAACCGAACTAATCAATGAACGCATGAATGCCGCGATTGAAGAGGCACTCGAAGCTCGAAACTTGCACCCTCGTGGTGAAGGAGGTGAAGGAAGGCGGGACTTCCATTATAAGAATTTCAAGGATGCTCAACCCCCGATGTTTAATGGGGTGCGAGATCCTTTAAAAAGTACATGTTGGATCTCCGATATCGAGGGAGCTTTCCGTACCGCGGAATGTCCTTCTGAGAAGAAAACAAGGTATGGTTCTAGCATGTTGCGGGAGGAAGCTAAGTTGTGGTGGGATGATAAAATCAACTTATATGGCGAAAAACAATGTATGGGCTTGACATGGGAGGAGTTCAAGAAAGAATTTTTCAAAGAGTACCGAACTTCTTCCGATCTCGATTGAATCCAGGACGAGTTGCATCATTTGCAACAAGGTTCAATGGACTTGGTTACTCTCAAGTCTACCTTCTTGGCAAAGACTCGTTTTTGCCCGGAATATGTTGGTAATGATCACAAGTTAATGAAGGATTTCTACCGTACTTTGAATGATGAGTTTAAGAGTAAGATTAGCCGGGGTATGGCTAAGTCTTTTGATGAATTGTTTGAGTTGGCTCGGGGTTTTGAGCCGGAGGTTCCAAGAAAGAGCGATTTCACTCTTTCTAAAAGAAAGTTTGAAGGTTCTAGTTACTCTAACTTTTCGAACAAGAAGAACAAAAGCAAGAAGGGGTCCGAAAGCATCGGAAGCGTGAAGAAAGGTGGTTTGAATACTTTTACGCCTACTTGTTTTAGTTGTGGGAAGCCGGGTCATTACGCCCGTGATTGTTTGGCCAAGTCGGTCACATGTTTTAATTGTCAAAAGACGGGGCACCGTAAGGCGGAATGTTCCAAATTATCAAACGACCAAGTTAAGAGGCTAGAGAAGGCGGCGGGGTCGGCTAGGGGGCGTAACTACTTGATGACGAATGATGAAGCCAAACAATCCAACGAGGTCGTCTCAGGTACTTTCATGGTTAACTCTAATCCGGCACGGATACTTTTTGATAGTGGTGCTAATTTGTCTTTCGTGTCTCCAAGATTTGTGCCTAAGTTAAATAAACCGCTAGTGAAGTTGAGTCGTCCGGTAGAAGTTGAAATAGCTGATGGCAAGACGGCGCTAGTGGTTGACGTGTGTAAAAATTGTAATGTTGTGTTTGGTGCCGAAAGTTTTGAAATTGATCTCATTCCGATGACCTTGGGCGATTTTGATATTGTCGTTGGTATGGATTGGCTCGATTGTTATAGAGCCGATATTGCATGCCATGATAAGCTTATTCGCGTAAAGATCCCAAGTGGGGGAGAGTTGATTATTCAAGGTGATAAACGAAGGAGACCGGTGCCGACATGCACTTTTGCACGGGCACGTCGTCTCGTTGTTACCAGTGGCATGGCTTTCCTTGCTCATGTTGTTGATACTCGTAATGAGCCACCACCCATTCGTGAAATCCCGGTGGTTAATGAATTTGAAGATGTTTTTCCAGATGAGTTACCGGGTGTTCCGGCGGAAAGACAGTTGAATTTCGCATTGAGTTGGTTCCGGGGGCTACCCCCATTGCTAAAACTCCTTATCGCTTAGCACCAACGAAAATGCAAGAGTTGTTAAATCAAATTCAAGAGTTGCTCGAGAAGGGTTTCATTCGACCGAGTGCTTTGTCGTGGGGCGCTCCAGTCTTATTCGTAAAGAAGAAGGATGGTAGCATGCGGATGTGCATCGATTATAGGGAGTTGAACAAAGTGACGATCAAGAATCGTTATCCATTGCCTCGGATCGACGATTTGTTTGACCAACTCCAAGGTGCAACGTATTTCTCGAAAATCGACCTACGGTCCGGCTATCATCAAATGCGGGTCCGTGAGGAAGATATTGAGAAGACGGCTTTTTGAACGCGTTATGGGCATTTCGAGTTTGTAGTAAAGCCTTTTGGTCTTACGAATGCACCGGCGGCATTCATGGATCTTATGAACCGAGTGTGCCAACCTATGTTGGATAAGTCGGTAATTGTGTTCATTGACGACATACTAGTCTACTCGAAAAGTATGAACGAACATGAACGCCATTTGCGAGAAGTGTTGAAGACGTTAAGAAAGGAGAAGTTGTATGCAAAGTTCTCCAAATGTGAATTTTGGCTAAGGGAAGTTCAATTCCTTGGTCATATTGTGAACAAGGACGGGATCCAAGTAGATCCGGGGAAGATCGAGACGGTGAAGAGTTGGGGACGACCGACTACGCCTACGGAAATCCGAAGTTTTCTCGGATTGGCCAGTTATTATCGTCGGTTTATCCAAGACTTTTCTAAGATTGCTTCTCCGTTAACGAAATTGACAAGGAAGAATGCTAAATTTAATTGGGAAAACGGGCAAGAAATTGCTTTTCAATTGCTAAAAGAGAAGTTGTGTCAAGCTCCGGTGTTGGTGTTGCCAGAAGGTGTTGAAGATATGACGGTTTATTGTGATGCTTCTCTAAATGGGCTCGGGTGTGTTCTTATGCAAAGGGGTAAAGTCATCGCTTATGCCTCTCGACAATTGAAGGAACACGAAACAAGGTACCCGACTCATGATCTTGAGATGGCGGCGGTTGTGCATGCGTTGAAAATTTGGCGCCATTACTTGTATGGTGTCAAGTGTACGATTTATTCGGATCATAAGAACTTGAAACATCTTTTCACTCAACGAGATTTGAATTATCGTCAACGTAGATGGATGGATGTGGTAAAAGACTATGATTGTGAGATACTTTATCACCCGGGTAAGGCAAACGTTGTTGCGGACGCCTTGAGTCGAAAGAGTCAACATCCGGCGATAAAGGTAGGATCGTTACGTTTGATTATTACCAACGATTTTCTTGAGAAGCTTGGTGAGATTCAAATAGAGGCTTACGTTCACAATAAGCACACGGAACGAATCATGGGCCAATCGGAGTACATTACAATGGGCCTGCGTGGTTTGTTGTCTTTTCAAGGACGGGTGTGGGTGCCTAAGATGGGTGATTACCGACGGGTGCTACTTGATGAAGCACATAAGTCAAAGTATTCCATTCATCCGGGGACGACAAAAATGTATCTTGACTTGAAGAAAGATTATTGGTGGCCGGGCATGAAGCGTGATGTTGTGAAATATGTTGAACAATGTGTTACTTGTTTGCAAGTTAAGGCCGAGCACCAAAAGTTGCAGTTGCAACCGTTAGAAATCCTGAAAGGGAAATGGGAGCACATTACCATGGATTTCATTACAAAGTTACCTAAGACGGCGAGAACCCAATTTGATGCAATTTGGGTGATAGTTGATCGTTTGACGAAAAGTGCCTTGTTTCTTCCCATTTGGGAGAAGATATCGTCGGAGGCCTTGGCTAAGTTGTTTATCAAGGAGGTGATTTCGTGACATGGATTTCCTATATCTATTATTTCGGATCGAGATACCCGTTTTACATCTCGATTTTGGGAAAAATTTCACGAAGATATGGGTACACAATTGAAGTTGAGCACGGCGTACCATCCTCAAACGGACGGTCAAACCGAACGAACGAATCAAACTTTGGAAGATATGTTATGGGCGTGTATCATTGATTTTGGTGGTAGTTGGGACGAGCATTTGCCCTTGGTGGAATTCTCGTACAATAATAGTTATCATACTAGTATCGGGATGCCACATTATGGGATGCTTTATGGGCAAAGGTGTCGAACTCCCATTTGTTGGGGAGAAGTGGGTCAAAGAGAAATCGGGAGTACCGATTTGGTTTTAGAGACTAATAGCAAGATCGATATGATTCGAGAACATTTGAAAAAGGCGCAAGATAGGCAAAAATCTTATGCCGATAAGCGTAGACGTTTGATCGAATTCCAAGAAGGTGATATGGTGATGCTCAACGTTTCGCCATGGAAGAGTATTATTCGGTTTCGGAAATGAGGAAAGTTAGCTCCTCGATTTATTGGGCCGTTTAAGTTTGTAGCTCGTGTTGGTGAAGTCGCGTATCGTTTGGAATTACCCGAAGTACTTGCGGGGATCCATAACACATTTCATATTTCCCAATTCCGTAAGTGTCTTGCGGATGATTCATCTTGGGTGCCATTAGACGAGATTGAGCTAAATAATAAGTTAGAGTATATCGAGGAACCGATTGCCATACTTGATGAGAAGGTCAAAAGATTGTGACATAAAGAGGTAAGGACTTTTAAAGTTCATGGATGCCTTTAGATGAAATTGAGCTAAACAACAAGTTAGAATACGTTGAAGAGCCGATTGCTATACTCGATGAGAAGGTAAAAATGTTGCGTAACAAAGAGGTGAGGACCTTTAAGGTCCAATGGCGTCGTAGTAAAGGTTCCGAGTTTACTTGGGAGCCCGAAGAATTCGTGTTGGTTTATCTTCCCTCGTGTCATGCGGCTTGAATCGCGAGGACGCGCTCCGATTTAAGTGGGGGAGAGTTGTAACACCCCGTTTTCCCGTGCGCGTTTAAAGGTATGTACTTAATCAATAGTACGCTTATAACTTGTTCGTTATGTGATTAAATGAGCTACGGTGTTAGTTGTCGTTTAAGTGTGTGTATATATATATATATATATATATATATATATATATATATATATATATGTTTGAATGCGTGCGTGAACGTGTTTATGAATGTGTCGCGTTGGCATCGAGTCGTGTGAGACTTAAGGTTGAGGTTTAGATGTGCATAGGAAGGGTGAAAGATGTTGTGCTTGTTGTTTGAACCTTTGATTTATATTAAAATTTCGAAGTGACCAGGAAAAGGCAAACGCCGCACCGCGGTAAACGGGATCGCGCCGCATCACAGAAAGCAAATCCAGATCAGGACTTGAGTTAAGAAGGGTTGTTTTTCTTTCTATACGTCGCGCCGCGACAAAAGGGCCGCGCCGCGGCGCCTCTGCAGTTCTGACTCAGATTCCAGCTCAATTTAAAAAGAGTTTTGGGGGTATTTTGGTCTTTTTACGTGTAAATCAGATGGGAGCTTTTAATATCAGCCACTTATCCTATATTTCTCATTTCTTTTCCATTTTCTTTCACAATTTCCTCCCAAAACTTAAAATCCACTTAGATTAAACTTGAGATTTGAAGAAGAAGTTTTGTGAATCAATCCTAGGAGCAAGAATTAAAGTTGTTCTCCTTGCTATTAGCTACAAGAGGATAGTTTTGGTAAGTCTCAACTTTAAGTTTTGAGTTTTATTTAGTTTAAGCTAGGGTTTGGTTCATATGGAACTTGTGTGACCTATTTGAGGGTTAAATGGGTGGATTTTGGGTTAGATTGTTGAAAGGAAACCCTAATTACCATAATCTAGGGTTTGGTCTAATGAAATGAGGTTTGTAAGTGTTAATGGTGTTGTAAGCATTAAAACACTTGTTTAAAGTTGAATGATGTTAATTGGGTCATGTTTGACTAAGCTTGTAAGTGTAAGTGTTAAAATGGGTCATATGAGTCAAAGTTGACTCAATTGGGTAAAATGGGTATGAAATACACCGAGTTTGTGTTAGTTGATGTTAATAGACCCTAATCACTAGCTTTTAGTGATTTATGACGAGGCATGGCCATTAATGGGCGGTTTTGGTGTAGTTGAGTCATTTAATGCAATCGGGTCATTAAATGCTCAAGGGTTAGAAGTTGGCATTTAAATCAACTAGATTGTATGTTAATAAATGCATAATGTAATAGGTACGTTACATTGAAGGGTTGCAAGCTCGGTTAGCTTTCACAAGAGACTTGAGGTGAGTGGAATATCTATATATGTATGTATATGATTTATGTGCCGTATTGATGGTGTCACATAGCCGTTTTGTGACCATAGTTGTGAGACATAGCCATTTTGTCTACGTTTGTGATAATGCTAAAAACGAACATATATTTCATAGCATTATTCCTCAAGAAAGACAAGCTTTTAGTTGCAATTGTTCTATTTACAAGTGATATTCGTTTGTATAATAAAAGGTGAAGACAAAAGACAGATTCGACGAATTGAAGACGCAAACGACCAAAAAGCTCAAAAGTACAAAAGACAATCAAAAAGGTTCCAATTATTAATAAGAAACGTCTCGAAATTACAAAAGTACAAGATTCAAAACGCAAAGTACAAGATATTAAATTGTACGCGAGGACGTTCGAAAATCCGGAACCGGGACCAGAGTCAACTCTTAACGCTCGACGCAACGGACTAAAAATTACAAGTTATCTATATATATAAATATAATATAATATATAATTAATTATATTAATTATATATATATATTATATATATATATATTAAAAACCGTCGGCAGAGAAAACTCCAAGGACTGAGCTGTAATTTCTATCTCCGCGACTCGCGGAGTTTGAAGGGGATTTTGCCGCGAGTCGCGGAGCCCCAAAAATCAACTCTGGCTATAAAGCCAACCGAATTCTGATCAAAAATAATCATCTTTTCTTCCTCATTCATACGTAAAACTTATATATATATATAATTTATATTTTAATTTTAATTTTAATTCTAATAATAAGGGTATGTTAGCGAATGTTGTAAGGGTGTAAGTCGAAATTCTGTCCGTGTAACGCTACGCTATTTTTAATCATTGTAAGTTATGTTCAACCTTTTTATATTAATGTCTCGTAGCTAAGTTATTATTATGCTTATTTAAAACGAAGTAATCATGATGTTGGGCTAATTACTAAAATTGGGTAATTGGGCTTTGTACCATAATTGGGGTTTGAACAAAAGAACGACACTTGTGGAAATTAGACTATGGGCTATTAATGGGCTTTATATTTGTTTAACTAAATGAAAGTTTGTTAATGTTAATATAAAGATTTACAATTGGGCGTCCCTATAAATTACCATATACACTCGATCGGACACGATGGGCGGGGTATTTATATGTACGAATAATCGTTCATTTAACCGGACACGGGAATGGATTAATAGCCACTAGAATAATTAAAACAATGGTGAAATTACATTCAAGGGTAATTGGTGTAATTGTTAACAAAGTAGTAAAACCTTGGTTTACACGCAGTCGATAACCTGGTGTATTCATTAAACAAAGTATTAAAACCTTGTTATAATTCGAATCCCCAATTAGTTGGAATATTTAACTTCGGGTAGAAGAATAATTTGATGAGGACACTCGCACTTTATATTTATGACTGATGGACTGTTATGGACAAAAACCAGACGGACATATTAAATAATCCAGGACAAAGGACAATTAACCCATGGGCATAAAACTAAAATCAACACGTCAAACATCATGATTACGGAAGTTTAAATAAGCATAATTCTTTTATTTCATATTTAATTTCCTTTATTTTATATTTAATTGCACTTCTAATTATCGCACTTTTATTTATTGTTATTTAATCGCACTTTTAATTATCGTACTTTTTAATTATCGCAATTTTATCGCATTTTTATTATTCGCAATTTCATTATCGTTATTTACTTTACACTTTAATTTAAGTCTTGTATTTATTTTATATTTTACATTAGGTTTTAACTGCGACTAAAATCTTAAAATCGACAAACCGGTCATTAAACGGTAAAAACCCCCCTTTATAATAATAATATTACTTATATATATATTTGTATTTTTATAAAAGTAAACTAATATAGCGTTGAGCTTTGTTTAAAGATTTCCCTGTGGAACGAACCGGACTTACTAAAAACTACACTACTGAACGATTAGGTACACTGCCTATAAGTGTTGTTGCAAGGTTTAAGTATATCCATTCTATAAATAAATAAATATCTTGTGTAAAATTGTATCGTATTTAATAGTGTTTTCTGCTAAAATTAATAACTATTTTATATACACCTCGCATAACATCAAGTATTTTTGGCGCCGCTGTCGGGGAACTATCTTAAAAGCCGGAAGCGCAACGCTAATATAAAAAAAAAAAAAAAGATTTTTGTTTACTTTTATTAAAAATTCGTTTTTGTAAAAATACGTTTTAATTATTTAAAAAGAAAAACAAAAATATAAGCATTTTTAAGATTTTGTTAAATATTTAAGTTTTATAAGTTTCTTTATCTTTATTTTAGTTTATAATAATATAAATTTTATTAAACATCTTTTATTTATAAAAAAAACAATAAACAGAAAATAAAAAAAAAAAAAAAAAATAGAAAAACGCGTAAAAATTACAACCTGTCAACTGAATTTCTGAACCCCGCGACTCGCGGGGTTTGAAGCACTAATTGCCGCGACTCGCGGAGGGGATCTGACAGGCGACAGAAAACCCTAATCCTGCATTGATTACGGGTTATTATTAATTATAATTATTATTATTACCTAATTATTATTATTATTATTATTAGTTTTAGTTTTATTTTTACTTTTTATTTAATTTATGTATTTTGTTTAATTAGTTTTATTAAAATTGTAAAATTAATAGTTTAATAAAATAAATAATATAAAAATAATATTTTTATAAAAATTGTACTTTTTACAACCTTTTGTATATTTTTATATTTTGTTCCTTTTTAATCGTTGTAGCGTAATATTTGTATTTTTAGCTCATATTTAATTTTAAACTTAGTTTTTGCTATAGTTATTTTTACTCCTAGATTTTTAGGCTTTGCCGTAGAATTCCTTAAGTGCTTTTTCTTTAGACTAAGATTTAGGTGCTTTAGAATTTTGCGACGCCTTTTTAAGTTTTAGTTTCTTTTTAAGTTATTTCCATTTGGGATTTAGTTTCTCCTGTAAGCTTTAATATTTTTAGACACCTTTTACTATGTATCAATTATCATTCCAATTAGTAATTTCAATTTGCGATTATAATTTTAAGTTAGTTGTAGTAATAAGGTTAGGTTAGTCAAATATTTTTAAGTTTTTATAAGTTTCTTTTATTTTTCCGTCACCTTTTATTTTTCAACCATTTTTCGTTTTTCGACCTTTTTCGACGAACTCTTTTTCTCTCTTATTTCTCGCTATTCTAGTTTTAGGACATAGATTTTTATTCTGCTTCTTATCTAAATTTCTTAAAATTACGAAAATTTATTTTAAGTGGTTAAATTGATAGACATCAAAATTTTCTGATTCGTAGTAATAGTTGGATTTGTACGTGGACCGGGTTATTGGAGCCAAACAGTCCTCAATTATATTGAGACCAAACGAATCCTGCCCCTCTGCTGCATCTTTTGGCTATTCGAAACGTGGGCAAAATCAGAAAAGTCTATTAATTGGATAACTTATTATAATTTTTCTTTCCTTTTTAAAACTAATAGGATATTCAGTGAATGCACCGAGCAAGACGTTCATCACCTTTTGTACGTTCACCACCTGTAACTCGATCAAGACATCGTTTAACAAATATAACCGCCGTTGATTTTTCTTTAGAATCGTCATCCAGTCAACCAAGTACTTCAGTTCAAATTTCCGATAATCCATTTTTTGAACCCAACCTCACAATTGAGAATCCGGAAAATATTCAGGAACGGTTCATAGATCCTGAACCATTAAACTTTCCTCCGGAACCACCAATCATTCAAACAGAGATTGTTGAGGAACGAACTATTAAATCAGAATCATCTAGTGATACCGATTCAACAAATTCAATTATGGAGAATCTGGAACCTTTAAGTATGGAAGACCGAATGAGAGCTAAACGCACTGGCCAAGGTCACGCAATTACTCATCCAGACATTAATGCACCAGATTATGAAATCAAAGGACAAATTCTACACATGGTGACTAATCAATGCCAATTTAGTGGTGCGCCGAAGGAAGATCCAAATGAACATCTACGTACCTTTAATAGGATCTGCACACTATTTAAAATCCGAGAAGTGGAGGATGAACAGATATATCTCATGTTATTTCCCTGAACTTTAAAGGGAGAAGCCAAAGATTGGTTGGAATCGTTACCTGAAGGGGCGATTGATACATGGGATGTTTTAGTTGACAAATTTCTTAAACAATTCTTTCCTGCATCTAAAGCCGTAAGACTTCAAGCTGAAATTGTTACGTTCACACAGAAACCAAATGAAACTCTATATGAGGCGTGGACAAGATATGGAAAGTTATTAAGAGGATGTCCGCAACATGGTTTAGACACCTGTCAAATAGTACAAATATTCTACCGAGGATGCGACATCACTACAAGAAAAGACATAGATATAGCAGCTGGTGGTTCTATTATGAAGAAAACCGAAACTGATGCTTACAAAATTATTGATAATACTGCTTCCCACTCACATGAGTGGCACCAAGAAAAAGATATCATTAGATCATCTAAAGCAGCTAGAGCCGATTCTAGCCATGACTTAGATTCCATTTCCGCAAAGATAGATGCTTTCGAGAGACGAATGGAAAAGATGACTAAAGATATTCACTCAATACGAATTAGTTGTGAGCAGTGTGGAGGACCACATTTGACAAAAGATTGTCTCAGTATTGAATTAACAATGGAACAAAGAGAGAATATTTCATACATAAACCAAAGGCCTGGAAATAATTATCAGAATAATTATCAACCGCCAAGACCGATTTACAATCAAAACCAGAATTATAACCGAAATATTCCATACAACAACCAACAAGGTCCTAGCAATCAACAAGTATCCAATAATACTTACAATCAGCAAAGACCGAATTTTCAAAACAAACCACCACAACAAACCGATGATAAAAAGCCGAATTTAGAAGATATGATGACAAAGCTAGTTGAAACTCAAACGCAGTTTTTCACATCTCAAAAACAAACAAATGAACAAAATGCTCAAGCATTTAGAAATCAACAAGCTTCTATTCAAAATCTGGAACAAGAAGTAAGTAACCTAGCAAGGTTAATAGGTGAAAGAAAACCAGGAAGTCTACCTAGTGATACAAATGCTAACCCCCGGAATGAAACAGCTAAAGCCATTACCACAAGAAGTGGTACAACACTTAAACCACCTGAAATACCTGTAACTTCTGATGAAACTATTCCTACTCCACAAGAACCACAACCCGATCAAGATAAGGAAAAAGAACCGGTAGTTGAAAAGGTTAATGAAGATAACACAGTTAAGGATAAACCTTATGTTAAACCATACCAACCACCACTTCCTTACCCGAGTAAAATGAAGAAAGAAAAACTTGAAGCCGAGCAATCCAAATTCTTGGATATGTTTAAACAGATAAATGTAAATCTTCCTTTCATTGATGTGATTTCAGGAATGCCAAGATATGCTAAATTCTTGAAAGATCTAATCTCAAATAGAAAGAAAATGGAAGAACTCTCGGCTGTTACTATGAATGCTAATTGTTCAGCAGTGCTGTTGAATAAGATACCAGAAAAATTATCTGATCCAGGAAGTTTCACAATTCCATGTTTTCTGGGTAGTCTTAGTTCAATAGAAGCATTGGCAGACTTAGGTGCTAGTATAAATCTAATGCCGTATTCACTATACGCTAAACTAGACCTTGGAGAATTGAAACCAACCAGAATAAGCATACAACTAGCCGATAGATCAATAAAATATTCTAGAGGGATAATGGAGAACATGCTAGTTAAAGTTGGTACTTTAGTATTTCCAGTAGATTTTGTTGTTTTGGACATGGAAGAAGATTCTCAAGTTCCTCTCATATTAGGAAGACCATTCTTAAACACGGCTAAAGCAATGATAGACGTGTTCGGTAAGAAACTGACCCTAAGTATAGAGGATGAGAGTGTTACCTTTTCAGTTGATAGAGCAATGCAACAACCACAATCTGCAGATGATACATGTTATTATATTCAAACTATAGATGCACATGCAGAATTATTAGAAGAATTTCCAGAATTACAAGGAACAGGAGAATGTTCTTTAGGAGAAGGTAATGAACCAATTGATGAAGCTGAAATGTTAGCTACACTTATAGCTAATGGATATGAACCAACAACAGAAGAAATTCAAATGCTAAAAGAAGAAGACAGATATCGATATAAATCATCGATAGAAGAACCTCCGAAATTAGAGTTAAAGCCACTTCCAAACCATTTGGAATACGCTTATTTACATGGTGAATCTGAATTACCTGTAATAATATCGTCTTCACTTACTGAAAATGAGAAATCACAACTCATTTCTGTGTTGAAAGCTCATAAACCAGCTATTGCATGGAAGATTCATGATATTAAAGGAATAAGTCCTTCGTATTGCACACATAAAATCCTTATGGAAGAAGGTCATAAAACGTATGTGCAACGCCAACGAAGACTAAATCCTAATATGCAAGATGTAGTTAAGAAAGAGATTATTAAACTGCTAGATGCAGGTTTGATATATCCAATTTCTGATAGTCCATGGGTAAGCCCAGTTCAATGCGTGCCTAAGAAGGGTGGCATGACTGTCATTACAAATGAGAAAAATGAGTTTATTCCTACTAGGACTGTAACAGGATGGCGTGTATGTATTGATTATAGAAAATTAAATGACGCCACCAGAAAAGATCACTTTCCCTTACCTTTCATAGATCAAATGTTGGAAAGATTAGCCGGAAATAGTTACTATTGTTTTCTAGATGGATTTTCCGGATATTTTCAAATTCCAATAGCACCCGAGGACCAAGAAAAAACCACATTCATGTGCCCTTATGGTACTTTTGCTTACAAAAGAATGCCATTTGGACTTTGTAACGCCCCTGCAACCTTTCAAAGGTGTATGATGGCGATTTTTCACGACATGATAGAAGAATGCATGGAAGTATTCATGGATGACTTTTCAGTCTTCGGTGATACATTTAAATCATGTCTAGTTAATCTGGAACGAATGCTAATTAGATGCGAAAAATCAAATCTAGTACTTAATTGGGAGAAATGCCATTTCATGGTTAAAGAAGGCATCGTTCTTGGACATAAAATTTCAAAAGAAGGAATTGAAGTGGATAGAGCTAAAGTAGATGTAATTGCTAAACTTCCACATCCCACCAATGTTAGAGGAGTTAGGAGTTTTCTAGGGCATGCCGGTTTTTACCGACGTTTCATAAAAGATTTTTCTAAAATTGCCACTCCTATGAATAAACTCCTAGAAAAGGATGCGCCATTCATCATTTCAGATGAATGTATCAAATCTTTTAATATTCTTAAAGAAAAACTCACTAATGCACCGATCATGATAACACCAAATTGGAATCTACCATTTGAACTAATGTGCGATGCAAGTGATTTTGCAATGGGAGCCGTTTTAGGACAAAGGATTGAAAAACGATTTCAACCTATATATTATGCTAGTAAGACGTTACAAGGAGCACAAACGAACTATACAACTACTGAAAAAGAACTCCTTGCTATTGTCTTTGCTTTTGACAAATTTCGATCATATCTCGTTCTAGCAAAAACGGTGGTCTATACCGACCATTCTGCTCTTAGATACCTATTTTCAAAACAAGATGCTAAACCAAGATTAATCCGTTGGATCTTACTCTTACAAGAGTTTGATATTGAAATCCGAGATAAAAGAGGAGCAGAAAATCTCGCCGCTGATCATCTTTCTCGTCTTGAAAATCCCGAATTAGAAGTTCTAAATGAATCGGCCATACAAGACAACTTTCCTGATGAATATCTATTGAAGATAGATTATAAAGAAATCCCATGGTTTGCAGACTATGCAAACTACTTAGTTTGTGGATTCCTTGAAAAAGGATTATCGTACCAAAGACGAAAGAAATTCTTCAGTGATATAAAACACTATTTCTGGGAAGATCCACATCTGTTTAAAAGTTGTCCCGATGGAATAATACGCCGATGTGTATTTGGAGATGAAGCTAGTAAAATTTTAAACCATTGTCACACAGGACCAACAGGAGGGCATTATGGGCCTCAACTAACAGCAAGAAAAGTTTATGAAGCTGGATTCTATTGGCCTACAATTTACAAAGACGCACACCTTCTTTGCAAATCCTGTGATGCATGTCAAAGGGCCGGAAAAATAAGTCAACATGATGAAATGCCACAAAATGTCATCCAAGTATGTGAAGTATTTGACATTTGGGGTATTGACTTTATGGGTCCATTTCCAAAATCTCATAATAATCTATATATACTCGTAGCCATTGATTATGTATCTAAATGGGCGGAAGCACAAGCTCTCCCAACTAACGATGCACGAGTTGTAGTCAACTTTTTAAAACGTCTTTTTGCAAGGTTTGGAACACCGAAAGCTTTAATAAGTGATCGGGGTACTCATTTCTGTAATAATCAACTTGAGAAAGTTCTTAAAAGATATGGAGTAACTCATAAAATCTCCACCGCATATCATCCACAAACAAGTGGACAAGTTAAAAATACAAACCGAGCTTTAAAACGTATTCTAGAGAAAACCAGAGGATCAAATCCAAAGGAATGGTCCATTAAATTGGAGGATGCACTCTGGGCTTTTAGAACAGCCTACAAAACTCCAATTGGAACCACACCTTTTAGACTTGTTTATGGAAAAGCATGTCATCTTCCAGTAGAAATTGAACACAAAGCATTTTGGGCTTTGAAGACATGTAATCTTGATTTACATGAAGCCGGACGTCTACGATTAAGTCAACTAAACGAATTAGAAGAATTAAGACATGAAGCATACAAAAATTCGTTAATCTATAAAGAAAGAACGAAGAAATGGCATGATAAAAGAATCAGAAGTTCAAAAGAATTTAAAGAAGGAGACAGAGTTCTTCTTTTCAATTCACGATTCAAGCTATTTCCTGGAAAATTGAAATCAAGATGGTCTGGACCATTCATAGTCAAAAGAGTTTTCCCATACGGAACGATAGAATTAATAAATTCAAATGGGATTGAATTTAAAGTTAATGGTCACAGAGTTAAACATTACATACATGGTCTGATGGAAGTCGACAACGAAGTTAATCACAATTTCGACACCACAGCTAACTAAGTGTGGGGAGAATCAAGTCTTTAAAGGATAATATGTATTTCTGTTAGAGTTAGATTGTCTGTTTTCGTGTAGTTCTCGAAAATGGAACACGTATGGTCTTTCCCTAGCAGACCCTAAAGAACTAGTCTTCTCCCCCCATTCTGATTTTTTTTTTTTTTTAGGTTTTTACAAAATGAAGACTGCCTGTGAACTAAACCATGGACTAATGCTACACGCTTTGATCACTAAACGTAATAATGACATACTACCGAGTGAATTAGTATCAGTAATCAGAGAAAGAATGGACGGAGTTAGAAAAGAATCCAGATGCGAAGATAATAAGTTACAATTTGGTAAAGGAAAATCAAAATCCGCAGCAAAAAGAAGAGCACGACACCTAGAAAGATGTCACAAATGCGGAAAATGGTCACATGGAGGTAAATGTTCAAATAATCAAACCTATTCAAATACCGAATTTGTTACTTTATGCAGAGACGGACCGTTCATATGTTTAGAAGAAAAGACACTGAATGCTCGAGGTTACGCCTATGCAGCCATGGAAAACCAATTAAACCGACTATCTTATGAATGGAATAGATCATATAACTAAGAAATCTATTTCACAGGTATGTCTGTACAGTTTTTATTTTTTTTTATTTTTAACCTTTTGATAATAAACGCTAATTTGTTCGCTAAAAAGTATTAAATTGGTATTAAATAAAATTAGGTTTGGCGACCGAAATTATTGATATCATTCAAAAATTTATTACATCACTGCGAAATTTAACGTTTATTCTTAAGGTATAAATATCTTTAAACAATCAACCCAAAATATTTCAAAAATTCGTCATGAGTTAAATTAGGTCTTGGAACCGAAATTACTTTACCGAAAAGAGAGGCGCATATTTTTGATAATATTTGATTGATTAAAGTGGAATAAAAAGACAAAAAGATTTTTTTTTATTTTTACCATATTTTTTTTAAAATTAATATTTAAATCTTAAATTAATATTGTAAACTTTGTAAAAACAATATATTTAAAATATTTGAAAAATTAATATAAGTTTGATATGAATTTATAAATTTTTAAATTAAATTTGGTGTGAACTTTTAATTTTTAAAATATAAAATTTTAATTTTATGCATTTTAAATTTTGAGTTTGGTGTGAATTTTTAATATTAATTTTGAATTTCATATTTAAGTTGTGTGAATTTAAAAAAAAAAATTTACTTTATCTCATTAAGTTAAAAATATGATTTTTAAAAATTCGTCGTAAGTTGAAGATTAGGTCTTTGAACCGAAATTGCTTTACCCAAGGAAGGGACGAGAACTTTTATTATCATTATTTTTAATCTTATTGATTTAAAGTATGCCAAAAACATTAAAAAACCCAAAAATCTTAGCTTTTAAAACAATCGCTACAAAAAGACAAATTTTAAAATTTTGTCGAAGGACGGACTAGGACATCGATCCGAAACGACCTCGTCCTAAATAACAAGGGAAACAAAATTTTAAAATTAATTACTAAATTGTTTTAATAAGTTAATGATTATAAAAAAAAAAAAAAAAAAAAAGAGCAAACTCCGCGACTCGCGGAGTTTGAAAGGAAAATCTCCGCGACTCGCGGAGATACTAAAAACCGGAAAAAAAATATAACTGAACAACAGATCAGTCCCAACTCCCCCACACAAAACACTGCGAAAAATAACAGCGAAAACCCACGAAAAAACCCGAAAAACACCCCCCAAAAAAAATCCCAATTTTTAACCGTTAATCACCAAATTTTTTGCTAAAATCATGTTGAGAAGGATGCTATCTAAGAATTACTCAAGAAAAACGGTAAATTTCTACACCTAAACACCATTAATTCGAAATTAGGTGTTCTTGAGCTATTTTTTTTCCCCAATTTGATTTTGATGCTTTTTAGTGTAATTAGGCTTAAATTGTTTATGTATTATGCTTGTATAACCTAGATTGATGCTGTTTAACATGATTAGAAGCCTTAAACTTCAAATTTTGAGTAATCTAGGGTTTGTGTTCTTGAGCAAATTTGGGGCTTTTTGATATAAACAGGTTATGGCCGATTTTTGTCATGAATTGTTGCTAAATTAAGTAGTGTAACATGTCTAGGTAGTTAAATGATCCAAACTTTGAGCCTAAACATGATTTTGAGAATTAAAGTGGACTTTTTCAAGTCTAAAATTCATGAACTTGATTTTTGAAAGATAATGCCATTTGAGACTTGTTTAATTGCTAGTAATGATTATCTTGACATTTATTTGAGTTGAATGCTTATGAACTTGGCAAAAATTTTCGTATATGCTTATTTGAAAAAGTGTAGATTTGATAAAAATGTGAAAATAAGCTTAAGTTTGATATAAATTGATAATGTCATTGTAATTATTTTGATTGATGATTTTGCTGACACTAATGCATATTTGGATGCACAAAATTTGTGTTTGATGTGTTTTGCAGAATGAAAGAGGTGAATCTTCATCCCAAGCCCGCAATGCTCCTGCCGAGAATTTGGAACAATAGGAGGTGGATAACTACTACAAGCAGGATGTACCTCATCCAGTCATGACCTTTTCCGATATGCATTTGGAAGAGTTGCACCCGAACCTGAGATTTGACAGACTTTGGATAGATTATCCAAAATATCAACGGGGTTTGCATACTCTTCACTCTAAGGTTGTTGAGGTACCGAGGGTCATAGAATGGGGACCCTTAGAAGCTGTAGAATTGGCCGGGCCAATTAGGGAATTACTTGTACAGAGGTATGGTAATTCTTCTTTTAATGACTGGATATGTTTATTCACCATACGCAGACCTGTATATAAAGTATGGTGTGAAGAGTTGTTATGTAGTATAGAGTTGAATGATCGGGTAGCTAGTTTAACCGATCGTTCTTTTATTAGATTTTTGTTAGGCGGTTCGATGCGCCACATGTCTTTACTGGACATGGCTCAGGCTTTACGTATATATACGCCTGAGGAGTTAGCGTCTGCCGATTGTAGAGGATTGATACTAAATGGTAGAAAGATAGATGAGAATTTTGATACACACGGTGTGTGGAGTCAAATGACAAGCCATCACCGTTTCAAAGGGGGAAATTACTCTTATTTGGATATAGATAGAGCCGAATTAAGAGTGATACATAGGTTTTTAGCTAATTCGATTACACAAAGGGGTAAGAACAAAGAAAAAGTAAATGAACAAGATTTGTTTTACCATATGTGTATTCGAGACCCACAAAGCACTGTAAGTATACCATATTGTGTGGGTTATTATTTATCAGCTATGGTTCGGGGGATGCGACCACATAGCATAATAGGAGGTGGTATTTTTATTACTTTGATTGGTGAATATCTCGGTGTGGATATAAGTCGGGGGGGATTATTACTAGAAGAGCCGGAACCCCGCGATACTATAGGTTTAAATGTATACCATGGTGCAAAAGTTTTGAAGAGGCGGAATAACGCCGCAGTACGATACCATGGTAGACATCCACAGGTGGAGAGAAACCAGCAACAAGGTAATGTAGGAGGGGGGAATGAGATGCAAGAAATGCATCGGTTTATAGCTTCTCAGGAATATGAAAATGCTAGACAGAGAGCATTTGAAGATTGGCAAGTTCATCAGAACCAGATCATAGCGCATTGCCAACATATAGGTAGAAACTATATTCCTACACCGAAACCCGTCTTCCCTCCTTGGTCGATAGATATGCAGCCACCATATCCTACGTATGACCCTGCCGAAGCATTCTATAGCACTTATGGTTATGCCTGGAACCCCTATTGGTACCAATATCATCCTTAGTTTACTTATTATTTTTTTTTATTTTGTAATTTGTAATTATTGATACATTTAATATTTTTGTTAATATTGTAATCATTTTTATAATTGTCTAACTTTTATTCTTAGATTTTAATAATTTTTGAATGTGGGGTAATATACCAAACTTCAAAAATATGTATATATGTTTGCAGTTTATCTTATGTATACAACAGGGTAAAACAACGCATTTTCAAAGACTGGCATTAAGTTCAGCAAAAGCAACTAATTTTGACGACAAGATGCAAAATATATGTGAAATAACAACAAGACGGAATGAACAAATGATGTGCACCATTTATCATTCAGCAAACAAACGCCAATATATTTGGAAACTTTGGTAAAAAATTTAATCATTTTCACACAAATCACCCTCAATAATTTAAATTGTTACTGATTTCTTGCAAATGAGGGCATTGCAAGATCTTAAGTGTGGGAAGGGGTTAAATTCTTTCAGATTTTAAAATTTTTATATTAAACACTTGGTTACCATTAAAAATACTAGTAAAGCAGTAGTTGTATTAGAATCTAGTGCTCTCTGATAAAAAAGAACAGCCCTAGTCTTAAATACTAACTACCCAATTCTAGTAAAATTTTTCAAAATTTTTCAATTAAATGAATTCAAATCATGTTTATACATATTTATGAACGATAAAACTAGGTTTTAACACCGAAATTATTGTTACCTCGGAAAGGACATAAATTAAGAAACAAACTAAAAGGTTAAAATTCATTTAAAATGGAATAGAGGACGATAAAAAGGAAAATAAAAGCCAAGTGTGGGAAAATTTACCAAGTTATTTTAAACATATGTCACATATATCTGTAACAAATAACTGAAAATACTTTTGCTTTGAACTAAACTAAACTGTTTTACCCGATGAAAGAAAAGAAGAGATGGATCTACACGATGAATCAATTCCATCACTAAAAGGAAGTAAAGTCTTCCGAAAAAGACACGCGCTTCTTGATTTAGGTCATGAAGTTGTCGTCCAGACCAGCTGTAGGTTGACGAAAAATCTAGAAAAGTCATCACTAAAATCAGCAGGAAATCCACGGACCTCAGCATTAAACAAGGTCGCCAAGTGGTCAGATTTATCCTAACCATGAGAAGGATTTATCTCGTACAATGGGGGGGCACCATGCAAATTAGCTGGATAAGACTAATGAATCAGATCCCCAGAAAGGATAATCTCCTTAAAGATTAAAAATCAGCTTTTAAGACTGATATTACTCAATCCTAGAGATTGACATTAAAGATTGAGAATTACAAACTCATGGAATTCAATGATATCTAAACTCGAGCTTAAACGAGAAAATATTTTGATCAAAATTATAAACCGATTTGTTTTCTGAAAACCCTATTTTCAATGCGTTCATTACCATTGAACGTAAAATCCTAGGAATTCACCTGGAATTCATTAGGTCACCTGAACCAAATCGGGTGTCAACCGTAAGAACGGTGGTTGCATAGCATGGTCAAAGACAGGACCTTGTGCCAGACCGAAAAATTATAAGGGTGAGCTTTACTATTGCTCCTACCAAGGATAGTAATTGCGTCCGACACGTTATAGACCTTAATCAAAAGCATGTCACGGGACATTACCTTAACAGTTGCTTGTTCAACGCTTTCCTTTTCAACCGGACGGTAGTTTACCGAAAGGTAATATACGGGACAAGTAAACTGGACGTGTTGCTTTCCAAATACAAGGTTAGTCAGTGGGTGACACAAAACTACAAGTTTTGAGCTAAAATTTTCAAATCTGAAACCCACCAAACCCACAAAAATATTTTGCAAACACCGGTAAAGGGTTATTCCGGAAAACTTATCTAGGGTAAAAACTAGATTTAATTTTCAAAAGATCAAATGTTTTCATAAAGATCCAATTTCCTTAATGGATCTAAATTTTTATAGTCATGTGGGACTGTAAACCATATCGTTACTACCATTGTTTATACCGCCGTATAGAAATCACTGATGTACAAAGTGTGAAGAATAAAGAAGTGATTCTAGTATTTCAAGACAATATTGCTTGAGGACAAGCAACGCTCAAGTGTGGGA
Source organism: Rutidosis leptorrhynchoides (assembly GCF_046630445.1). Taxonomy (NCBI): domain Eukaryota; kingdom Viridiplantae; phylum Streptophyta; class Magnoliopsida; order Asterales; family Asteraceae; genus Rutidosis; species Rutidosis leptorrhynchoides. Next base: position 217,393,571 of record NC_092338.1, on the reverse strand, counting down.
ATATTTGATAATGCTAAAAACGAACATATATTTCATAGCATTATTCCTCAAGAAAGACAAGCTTATAGTTGCAATTGTTCTATTTACAAGTGATATTCGTTTGTATAATAAAAGGTGAAGACAAAAGACAGATTCGACGAATTGAAGACGCAAACGACCAAAAAGCTCAAAAGTACAAAAGACAATCAAAAAGGTTCCAATTATTAATAAGAAACGTCTCGAAATTACAAAAGTACAAGATTCAAAACGCAAAGTACAAGATATTAAATTGTACGCGAGGACGTTCGAAAATCCGGAACCGGGACCAGAGTCAACTCTTAAAGCTCGACGCAACGGACTAAAAATTACAAGTTAACTATATATATAAATATAATATAATATATAATTAATTATATTAATTATATATATATTATATATATATATATTAAAAACCGTCGGCAGAGAAAACTCCAAGGACTGAGCTGTAATTTCTATCTCCGCGACTCGCGGAGTTTGAAGGGGATTTTGCCGCGAGTCACGGAGCCCCAAAAATCAACTCTGGCTATAAAGCCAACCGAATTCTGATCAAAAATAATCATCTTTTCTTCCTCATTCATACGTAAAACTTATATATATATATATATAATTTATATTTTAATTTTAATTTTAATTCTAATAATAAGGGTATGTTAGCGAATGTTGTAAGGGTGTAAGTCGAAATTCTGTCCGTGTAACGCTACGCTATTTTTAATCATTGTAAGTTATGTTCAACCTTTTTATATTAATGTCTCGTAGCTAAGTTATTATTATGCTTATTTAAAACGAAGTAATCATGATGTTGGGCTAATTACTAAAATTGGGTAATTGGGCTTTGTACCATAATTGGGGTTTGAACAAAAGAACGACACTTGTGGAAATTAGACTATGGGCTATTAATGGGCTTTATATTTGTTTAACTAAATGAAAGTTTGTTAATGTTAATATAAAGATTTACAATTGGGCGTCCCTATAAATTACCATATACACTCGATCGGACACGATGGGCGGGGTATTTATATGTACGAATAATCGTTCATTTAACCGGACACGGGAATGGATTAATAGCCACTAGAATAATTAAAACAGGGGTGAAATTATATTCAAGGGTAATTGGTGTAATTGTTAACAAAGTAGTAAAACCTTGGTTTACACGCAGTCGATAACCTGGTGTATTCATTAAACAAAGTATTAAAACCTTGTTACAATTCGAATCCCCAATTAGTTGGAATATTTAACTTCGGGTAGAAGAATAATTTGATGAGGACACTCGCACTTTATATTTATGACTGATGGACTGTTATGGACAAAAACCAGACGGACATATTAAATAATCCAGGACAAAGGACAATTAACCCATGGGCATAAAACTAAAATCAACACGTCAAACATCATGATTACGGAAGTTTAAATAAGCATAATTCTTTTATTTCATATTTAATTTCCTTTATTTTATATTTAATTGCACTTCTAATTATCGCACTTTTATTTATTGTTATTTAATCGCACTTTTAATTATCGTACTTTTTAATTATCGCAATTTTATCGCATTTTTATTATTCGCAATTTCATTATCGTTATTTACTTTACGCTTTAATTTAAGTCTTGTATTTATTTTATATTTTACATTAGGTTTTAACTGCGACTAAAATCTTAAAATCGACAAACCGGTCATTAAACGGTAAAAACCCCCCTTTATAATAATAATATTACTTATATATATATTTGTATTTTTATAAAAGTAAACTAATATAGCGTTGAGCTTTGTTTAAAGATTTCCCTGTGGAACGAACCGGACTTACTAAAAACTACACTACTGAACGATTAGGTACACTGCCTATAAGTGTTGTAGCAAGGTTTAAGTATATCCATTCTATAAATAAATAAATATCTTGTGTAAAATTGTATCGTATTTAATAGTGTTTTCTGCTAAAATTAATAACTATTTTATATACACCTCGCATAACATCAGTTTGATATTTATGCACATAGTCGTGTTTGTGCATATAGAGGCGAGTAATAGCCATGTTTTACTCCCACGTTGTAATCCGAGTTAATCGTGCACATAGCTGTGTTTGTGTACATGATTGTGAGTAATAGCCGTGCTTTACTCACACGTTGATCAAGTGATGCCATAGCCGTTTTTGGAACACTTGGGGGTGATGCCATAGCCGTTTTTGGAACACCTCGGGGGGTTAGTATACCATAGCCGGGTTTGGGAGCTAACGGTTGTTATGAACATCGATGACTTGTTTCCCCTTGCGAAGAATTTTGGTTAACCATGGTTTATAGTTGATGATGCTAGCATTTGATTTATGATTATGATGTTTATGCTAATAATGTGGCTAGTTGTACGGTTTGACGATACTAGTTTATTTATCGAGATGTTATGCGATTGTGTGCGTTATATGATATCGTGGATGCGTGTGGGTAAGTCTTATATGCATGTATATATTTATTCTACTCACTAAGCTTTGCTTACCCCTCTCGTTGTTCATCTTTTTAGATGCAGGCGTGGACAAAGGCAAGGGGTTGTTGGGCACTAGCTGTCCCTTGATGATGTTATGTTGGAGCTTTTGGAAGTTGGCCTAGCGTTTTGGGTAGTTTAGTCCCAAATCATGCTCGATGTGTTGTTTGGTTTAAAACTATCATTTTTGTATTGGTCAAACTTGTATCACATTCGTTAATGGCCTTTGTGCCTTTTGTAAACACTAAACTTGTTGTATGTTTTAACGAAACGTGTGGAATGGTTTACATATTTAATTGGCCCGTAAATGTGTATTATTTAAAAAAAAAAATTATCGTATGGAATACGGGTTGGGTTGTTACATTTAGAAGTTCAACCATTTCATCCTACATATTTAAAACACGAGAATAATCAAAGTTATAATACGAACACTTTTAGTATGTTTTGACTTATATAAAAAATTAACGTTCTAGTGAATTATAAGGTATTTACTTACATATTTTTCTTCTGTGTTGCCAAGAAATTTACCATCTTTATCAGTGTTGTTCCGTTTATAAGCTTTAATTAAACTTTCAAGCTCATTTGTCTCCAAGTTACGCTGTACGGTATATAATATTAATAAGTAGCTAATAACAATATATGTATATATATATATATATATACAATAATAGGCATATATATATATATATATATATATAATAACAATATATGTACATATATATATATATATATATATATATATATATATATATATATATATATATATATATATATATATATATATATATATATATATATACAATAATAGGCATATATATATAGGTATATATATATATATATATATATATATATATGATCATATACATAGCATTGTTTATGTATATTTTATTTGCTAAAAGCGAAGGCAGAACTACGCGAATTATGAGGCAAAGCTGTGCAATATTCGCTGAAAATGAGTACCGCGGTTATGTTTTCGCATTAATACAAGACCGCGGTTTAATCCGCTGAGTTTCCGCGGATATTTATGTAACTCGCAGACCGCGGATATTTAGAATCCTATAAATAGAGAGCTTGACCTCTCATTTATGGGTTTTTGATTTTCTGCCATTTTGCCTAAGCCTTTGTAATTTCCACTTGTGATCTTGCCCAAGGGATTTTTACATTGCGAAAAGGTGAATTAAGCTAATTAACAATCAAGACCGGGTCGGGGTGGTTGATCACTTGATAGTTAAAGTGAAAGACGATCATCGGGGCTCAAAATAATCATCAAACATCCCATCTTCCATTATAATCTTATTGCACTCAATCCGTGATTAAGTAACATCATTAATTATGGATTGATCAATTGGCGCCATCCGTGGGACACGTTTTACAAATTAAACTGAAAATTTTTTGTTTTACGCCGTTAAGCAATTAATTCGACGGTTTAATTTCAATCGTGTTTTTGTTGTGATGATTTGCAGGTGCTTTTGGAATAAGGAATCAGTTAATCTCCTAGTCAATCACGATGACAAATGCAAAGCAAACTGGAATTTCTGCGAATGCTGATGCACTGCCTGGTGATTCGCAGAACGTTATAATATTTCCATTACAAAAAAATGCTAATATAACCGCGGGAAAATTGGTTCAAGAGCCGATCGTTAAAACATCTGCTGAAAACAATGTTAATGACTCGCAGCCAGAAGTTGCTGCTGAGAAAATGACTGCGCGAAGAAATTTTCTGCAAAATCACAGTGAAATAACCGCTGATGGGAAACGACCAAAAGCTTTGGCTGGAAAATCTAGTTTGCGAACTGACAAAATTGTCAGCACTGCAATCGAGCAAGCTAAGCGAGATGCTAAGCGTAATTGCGAATCTCGCATATCGCGAACTTACTTATGGCCATTAAACGATTCAGGATCACAAGGTGAACGTCTCGTTATCGAGCATAATGATAGCGATAGTGATAAAGCAAAAGATCGCATTCATTTAAACTCTGCGTATAAATCAAAAAAGGCAAAAACGCCAAGAGAAGAGTGCGAATTTTCTGATGATTCGGACAGCGTAGAAGAGTTTGTTAAAAATCCACAAATTAAGCGAAAGCGACCACCAACACCTTTCCCTCGCTATGGGGAAGAGGGTGACATATCTGACGCTGCTCGCAGAGAAAATGACCAGAACTTTTTGGCGGATGCTTTCAGAAGCATTGCGCCAAAGTCAATGCAACATAAGTTTCATCAGCCAAACTTTTTGCAAGACATGCTTACCAAGTTTTGTGCGGAGAATGCAGATACTCGCACAAAAAAGGCAACAGAAATCACTACTGCGGTAGACAAGTTTGCCCAGCATATTTCTGACTATCCAATTGTTTCTCCGCCGATCGTGCCGGCAACTCTGGGAGTCTATTCGGGTCTAACTGATCCTTTGGATTTTCTACAACGCTTTGAAGGTGTAGTAAGTACTTATAACTGGGATGAACCAGTCGCCTGTAGAGTATTCCCCATGGCCTTGCAAGGGTCAGCAAGGGAATGGTTTCATAGTTTGCAATCTCGCAGTATCGTTGGCTTTATAGACTTGCGCGAATTTTTTTTGCTACAGTTTCAAAATCTGTTACCACAGAAAAAGACGCACATAGAATGTCACGATATTAAGCAAGGCAGCAAAGAGACTTTGAACGCATTACTTACGCGGTACATCTATGAATGTCAAAAGATTTCAAGCCTGCATGAAGATAAAAAAATCTCTGGATTTTTGCATGCTATTAACCCACAGCGATATCCTACTCTTGTGCGGAGATTGCAAAGAGATGTCCCGCTGACTTTTGCAAAAGTACAACAGGAAACATATGATTATCTCCAAGGTAGAGAGGATAGCAGTATAACCCCCGTGTGTGGATGGGGTAGAGATAAAAGTTGGCGAGATGACAATGACTCTTTTCGCGATGGTAACAATGATAATTACCGCGGATCAGGTTTTCCGCAAAGAAATGGCGGCGGTGGATACCCGCGCAATGACAGGTTTCAAGGCCAAAATGACAACCATGGATATGGCTGCCGTGATCGCTATTCTACGCGAAAGTGGAGCAATGAATCATTCAACATCATTCAGATGCTAACAAAAACGCCCAAGGAAATTTTGTTGCAAGAAAGAGTTGCTAAGTCTTTTCCTGATCCGCAGCCTTTGGGAGAAAATAGCAGGCGCGACAGATCAAAATTTTGTGTTTTCCATGATGATTACGGTCATGATACCAATCGTTGCAGAGATTTGGCGGAATTTATTGCTGAAGCGTACGAGCAAGGCAAGCTGGACCATTTAATCGCACAACACACCACGAATGCGGTTATAATGCCTACAGAAGCCAATACCTCGAATGCGTCAGGCGCGGTTGAGCGAAAGGCTCCCGCAGTAAAAAATCTGGGAGTAAAAATGGTGAGCAAAAAAAAAATCAGCGCGGAATTCAGGTGATCAACGTGGTAGAAGTGCAGGGTGAAACGTCAGTAATGCAAATTTCAGAACAGATTGTCAGTTGGAAATGTCCTTCTATCGCGTTTCCTCCTGCTAGTTTGACCGCTGATGTTGATAAACCTGTAGTGGTTTCATGTCGCGTTGCAAATACTGGAATAATAATAATGAAGGTTCATATGGACACTGGTAGCAGTGTCGACGTCATGTATGAACAATGCTTTAGCAAGTTGCCTGCGAGCATTCAAGCTTTGATGAAACCCACTGCGGTTTCACTTGCCGGGTTCTCAGGAGAGTCATCTTGGCCTGTTATACTGTTGGAGTTACAAATGGAGTTAGTTGATGACAGCGATGAGTCGCTAAGGCGCCAAGCTTTATTGAATCTGTACATAATGCGAAATCAATCGCGATTCAATATGATACTTGGGCGAACAGCTTTGCGCATGTTTGGCGCTATACCATCTACCATACATGGTATGCTAAAATTTTCTGCCAACAAGGGCATTGGCACGCTGATTTCTGCAGAAGTTTAGCCATTCCGCGGTACGATTATGGCAAATACAAATTTGAGAATTGAAGGACGTTCAGTTAATCCTGAGTAGTGCAAAAATTTAAAAAGTTGTAATAAGATGCTAAGGCAAAATTCATATATGCATGATATTAATATGCGAATTTGATAGTTGTGTTTATGTTTTGAATGCGAAATAGTAATGAATAAAACAGAGTTAATTTCAGTGTTAAGTGATTGTTTCTTTACAAAGCGAAAACACTGCGTGTGGCCACGCGTAGTGCTTATTTCGCAGAATGCAATTACTTGTCTTTTACAACACTAAGTTAATGATTGTTCTGCGGATATTTTAAATAAGGCGACATAATTTTTGTAAAGCATAGCCTGCTTAAATGCTATGAAAATGCAAAACTGCATTGTGGAATAGTTTGCTAAAAATCAAGTGATGAAATAAGCCCACTTGTGTTAATTTGAAAATAATTGCGAAAGGATAATACTTCCTAAGTATTTGATCTTGCCAATACTTAGATGCTTCACAATGCTAAATTTGCCTAAGGATCGTTATGGCGGACTTATAAGATTCATAACGTATAAGTATATACGCATACAGATTGTTTCGCGAAAGTACACATTTATTATGAACACAATAATAAAAGTTGGAAATTGCAAAGGACAAGTCCGTGTTATGAATATTGATAATAAAGCGCTATATAAATAAAAGAAGTTGCAACTGTAAACTGCGAAAAAAGTGATTAATATTAAGCGCGTACGCAACGCAAATTCTTACAACAAACGCAATTTGTAATTGCGAGAATATATTCAAAAGCAAATTAGTTAAGGCAAAACTAAAGTTCTAATGATTTAATATATGCAAATGAAATGCCTTCTCGCTGACTGAGCTCTTCAAGAGTAGGTATGCTAATCTTCTCAATCTCCTTCTTCGCTCTCTCCAATATTTCGTGAGCATCATCGGTGGCGCATATTTCTTTCGCCATATCAGAAGGAAGAGGTTGCAAAAGATCGCCAAGTTTGCATAATAAATCATGCCACTCGTAGCGAGTGGCGAGCTTTGCTGCTTGAGCATATGTTTGAAATTTTTCAGTGACTGGCTCGGAGTCCATCACTTTATCCGCAAATGTCGGGAGATATTTCACTAGCTGTGCGAACTCGTGTTCTGCGACCTCTGCCCTTCTTTTAAGTCTAGTGTTCTCTTCTAACACCTTTTCAAGACGTGATTCAGCCTTTCGCGCCCTTCGCTCTTGTTCGTTGGCAGCCTTCACTGCTTTCTCATACTCGTCTGACATCTCTGTGAAACGCTCCATGTTTTCGACTGTCAGATAAATTGCATTGTAGCAATTATGCAGTCGTTGTCTGGCAGCCTCGGGATAAGACAATTTGCAATATTGCTCTCTTGTTTCTGCAGGAACAAATTTATAAAGCCTTTGGTATAGTTTAAAGGCCCGATCTGCTGCGGCAGTTTCTTCCGCATTGGCTTCTACTTCCTCTTCCTGGTTGGACGCTTCTGCGTTAGATGGAAGTGATAGATCTTCAATCCCGGGTTCATTAAGAACATCTGTAGGGATTCTCCCTCTGATGTTGTAAAGTGGTGTAGCTTCAGCGGATGACCCTGGAAGAATAGCTATAAACAGATAAGCAAATATAGCATTTTTATGCTAAAGCAAACAATGTGTAATCAAATAAATACTGCGAAATAGCATTTGCTTACTTGTTTCTTGTTCAGAATGAGTGCGCAGACGTTTCTTGCGTGGAGTAGGGGTAGTTTCTGCAACCTTACGCTTACCGCGGTCCTCGCCTCCAGCGATGTAGCATGTATTGATGATCGGTTCATCAATAAGAATAGTGTCACCGTCACCATTCTTTAGACGACGGGCAGGGCTAATTCTGCTTATATCAGTGGACCTCATGACAACGTCAAGTGCAACCGCTGAAAAAATAAAAGCGCATAGTGTTATGCAAAGCAAAAATATTGCGAAAAATGTAAGTACGTTGCTACACTGGGATAAATTTAAGCGGCATACCATTTTTTGATTGATCAACCAAAAGCGCATCATGGTCACTCCACGGCCATTGAATCGACACTCTGCCAATGTACAGTGGTACATTCGAGTAAGGTCGCAGAAATATGCCCGCGTTCTTTAGTGTCTTGAGAGTGTCATTCTCAAGATCATCGAGTACAGGCCTCTCATTGAGGTCGGGATTAAGCTCTGTACACCACATTTTTTGTATGTTGCTGTTCACATACGCGGTATCGTTAATATAAAAGAAGGAACTGCGCCAATTCCCAATTCAATCTTTTGGTGAAGTCATTACGCCAAGTTTACTGCGGAAAGAAAACCACCCCACATCATACAACACCAGGCTGTTGCACATACGAAAAACGTTCAGCAGTAGTGGTTGGTTGGTGGCATTGCAGAACATCTCGAACAGCACTATCTTGTTAATCGCGTTCGGATGCAACTGTGCCATAGCGATATTATAGTATTCGCAAACGCTGCGAAAAAAGCGGGTAAGTGGAAATAGAAGGTTGCCTTGAGAAATGGCAGCCTCGTAAACAGAAATCATCCCTTTAGGGGGAGTATCGGCTCGCTGTTCTGCCGCAGGCGCGGTAGGAACAAATTGGGCAAGTGGCGGATACCATTCTTGCAGGGTTTGAAGTTTTGCCTCCGTCATATAAGAAACATAGCCTCCGGGAGTATGCATCGAAGAAGATGACGCCATTTGTAAAAAGGAAGATAAATTGGATGACAAAATTGAAAAAATTAAAGGTTGGAATTGTTAATTTCACGGTACGATTGTGATTCGACGAATTTGATTGTAGATGAAATTGAAAGAGAAAGAGTAAAGTTTTTATGCGGATTATTGTGTTATTTATAATCGGGATTAGGGCGAGCAAGTTGAAAGGATAATCATTGCATTTAAATGGCTAAAATTACCGCAACGTGTAAACGGTAATTTTGTAGCCGTCACAGCGTATTGATTTGACAGAGTGGTGAAAAGTTACCGTTGTAATTACGCGTTTGGCTTAATAAAAGCAACGGTAATAAATGGACGGTAAAAATTATAAAATATTGCTTATGGGATATTTTAGATATGCACTTCTTTATTTTAAGAGTTTATCATGATACATTTGCTTCGCGAAAATGTATCATAATAAACTGGGGGGACTTGATCATATACATAGCATTGTATATGTATATTTTATTTGCTAAAAGCCGAAGGCAGAACTACGCGAATTATGAGGCAAAGCTGTGCAATATTCGCTGAAAATGAGTACCGCAGTTATGTTTTCGCATTAATACAAGACCGCGGTTTAATCCGCTGAGTTTCCGCGGATATTTATGTAACTCGCAGACCGCGGATATTTCGAATCCTATAAATAAAGAGCTTGGCCTCTCATTTATGGGTTGTTGATTTTCTGCCATTTTGCCTAAGCCTTTGTAATTTCCACTTGTGATCTTGCCCAAGGGATTTTTACATTGCGAAAAGGTGAATTAAGCTAATTAACAATCAAGACCGGGTCGGGGTGGTTGATCACTTGATAGTTAAAGTGAAAGACGATCATCGGGGCCCAAAATAATCATCAAACATCCCATCCTCCATTATAATCTTATTGCACTCAATCCGTGATTAAGTAACATCATTAATTATGGATTGATCAATATATATATATATATATATATATATATATATATATATATATATATATATATATATATATATATACACACACACACACAAATTAACTTACATGTACATATCGATATTGGGAGAATGACTTTCTACCCATATGAGGTGTGACCGTTTGTTGTTTTTGACAATCTTTGTTCGTTTTGGCTCGTTCCTTGGTTTTTTCATCTTCTTGGTGTTTTCTATAAAGATCCTAGTCGTGTTGTGTAACTTTGCACCCGGATGGAGGCTTTGACATATCCTCTGAGTCATCCCAAAAAGTATTCTTGAATTTTGTATTTTTATCTCGATACAACTTTTCGGGGCAAGGATACCATTAGTTATTTGGGCCCCGTGAGGACCTTCGAGGTGGTCCTTTAAGTCGAAATAATGCTACAAAATATTGATCAACAATTAGGTGTATATATACAACAGTTTCCCTTTTTTTTTCTTTTTCCAAAGAACATTATATATTATATATACATACAGTAGTATATAAACATAATGTTCTTGAAAAAAGAAAAAAAAAGGAAAGAAAAAATTGTACGTGTATATATATATATATATATATATATATATACACACACACATAATACTACGTTAATATTAAAAAATTTAATTTACCGATAGTTCCGAAATGATTTTACACTTATACTTCTCATGTACATTCTCCCACTCAGGATAATATAGCGGTATTCCGTTTAAAGTAGTTCCTAATACGGAACTAAAATATGGTTGATTATCGCCATAAGGATTGTATATATTCTGGCTAGCATATTCAAAAGCTATCGAAAGTTTTCCACGTGTTTTAAGCAGTTTCTTTAGCTTCAGATTGCGGGTTTTTCCCCGACCTCTTCTCCGGGGCGCTACAAACAAATATACAATTATATGTACGTATATATATATATATATATATATATATATATATATATATATATATATATATATATATATATATATATATATATATATATATATATATATGAACGCATATATATATATATATATATATATATATATATATATATATATATATATATATATATATATATATATATATATATATATATATATATATATATATATATATATATATATATATATGTGTGTGTGTGTGTGTGTGTATGTATACAATTATATGCGTGAAAATAAACTCTTACCTAACAAGTGAGATTTGGATGGCTCCCAAGGATCATCCCGTTCTGGAGGATCATTCCTACCACCATACATTTGATAAACGGCTGTCATCTGTAAAAAAAAATATATACAACTATACAAATACACATACAAAGATAACAAGTAAAATAAATGAATATATAATTACATACAAATTTAACTTAAGCAAATATTGATAACGATTAAAGATAATATGTTTTTACAAATTACAATCTAAAATCATTCACTAATATAATCCATAGGTTCACATTCATCGTCTTCATTCACGCTAGTATCACTATCTATATCGTAGAAAGCATCTTCGTCCACATCGTCTTCATCGACTTCTTGTTTGTCATCATTGACTTCTTGGTCGTCATCATTGACTACTTGATTGTCTTCATCGTTCACATTGTCATCTTCGTAGTTGTCTACATTGACATCAAGATCGATTATGGCATTTACTTGGACCTGTTCAACTATTGTTGCTTCGTTTCTACTCAAATTAGTTTGAACGAGTTCTTCTAAGTTAGAAGACAAACGAACATCTGATGAAGTGTTGGCATGTATAAGGTCTAATTCGTCGTCTCCAACAAAGATATCTCGGTCCCAAGTCTTCCGATGGTGGACTTCTCGAACAACCTTCCAATACTTGCTTATTTGGCCTTTCCTTTTAGTCGGGTCATCAAGGTAAAAGATTAGATTTGCCTGTGTTGTAAGGATGTATTGAGCATTTCTGTACCATTCATTTTGAGTATTAATGGTAGTTATGTTATTCTTAGTAACTAAACCAGTGCTACCGGTGTTGAACCACTTGCATCGAAATAAAAAAATATTACAGTCGTACAAATATTGAAGCTCTAAGATTTCTTTTAGCACACCATAATATAGTGTACCATTAGGTCCAGGACTTGAAATTCCACCATTCTGAGTTGTTCGGCGTTTATCTCTACTATTAATCACAAACCTCACACCGTTACATATGCAAGCGACGTAAGAGGTCACACTCATTGGTCCATGTGCCAAAGCAAGTAACTCATCACTAACTTGAGATTTGTCTTGTACTCGCAAACACTTGATCTACAAAATAAACGAGGTTAGACAAGATAAGACAAGCATTATTGGCCTTAATTGTGGAAATTACCTTGTCACTGAACCATGAAGGGAACTCTTTTTCTATTTTTGCACCTCGCGGCAATTGACTTGTGCATTCCCTAAAAAAATATAGATAAATATGGATGAGCATCGAATAAATAACTTATAAAAAACATGGGTGGAAAAAAAACACTTACTCTTTGTATTTGTCGATCTCGGAGCTGTTGTTAAGTACGAACCAATCAATACTGGCCTTAACTGGGGTATCCAATACTGTATCTTCACCTTTACTAATAGGATTAAAAATTGACTGAAAGACGAAATGCTTACGTGAGGGAACTGAAGCATCCTCATTTCTGTCTGGCTTATTAAATTTTGTTCGAACGGTGTCAAGATACCTCGAAGCATAAGTTAAGGCTTCATCTGCAACATAGCCCTCGGCAATGGAACCTTCTGACCTAGCTTTATTCCTGACATAATTCTTTAACTTTTTCATGTATCTTTCAAATGGATACATCCACCTCATGTAAACAGGACCGCCTTGAAGAGCCTCTTCGGGCAAATGCATAACCAAATGAATCATTATATCAAAAAAATACTGTGGAAATATTTTCTCGAGCGAACATAAAATGTTGATCAACTGAGTTTTGGCGTCTTCCATGTCAGAAATCGACAAGGTTTGAGAACAAAGTTGCTTAAAGAATGAAGAAAACTCTATTATCGGGGTTGAAATAAAGGGGTCTAAGTACACTTGGACACCAACAGGAAGTAACCGTTGCATCATTATATGATGGTCATGAGACTTGAGCCCTGTAATTTTGGTATTATCGTCGGCTACTTTATTCCTAAAATTCGAGCCAAACCCATCCAGTAATTTAACTCCCCTAATAAATTGACAAAATTGAATTCGGTCGTCAATTGAAAATGAGTACTTAGGATGAGGTTTTTCTTCCTTACCGTTACCAAGTGGTTTCATCCACAACTCTGGACGAATATCCCACTCTTTTAACACCTGTCTTGCCTTTATAGTGTCTTTTGATTTTTCCTTATGCATAGCAAAGTATTCAACAAACTTTCACACACATTTTTCTCGATATGCATTACATCCAAATTATGTTTTAGTTACAAGTAACAAATGAAATATCAAACATATACAAAGGCTTTCAAACATATATAGAGGCTAGAAGTGTTAAACTAAGGCTAGTGGTATGTAGCAGGTTGGTAACCTAACCCACTTTTTGAATATGTGTCTCACATATGAATGTGTATATTTGATTTACTATTTAAGAAAATTTCGGCAGCATTTACCTTCAGCCCCCAAATATGCATCTGAAACAAATATTCGTAGGGCAAAAGGAAAATGTTACCGAATATTTCTTAAATAGTAAATCAAATATGCACACTCATATCCTAAATGAGATAACACATTCAAAAAGCAGTCCCAAAACGGGGACAATCCGAAATTAATTTCTAAATTAATTTCGGACGGGTGACCTACTGTTTAAACGGGGAAGAATTAGCATACCAAAACTAATATCATACAAAGCATACAATTTAACAAGTATTAAACTTACAATATCTTACTAACAAATAACTATTTAACAATTAAATAACTTACAACATACAAATTACTAGCTTACAAGTTAAAATTAACTAACAAGAATCTAATTAACTAATCAAGTATCTAACTTACAAGTATCTAACTTACAAATTACTAACTAACAACTATCTAACTTACAAATTACTAACATACAACTATCTAACTTACAAATTACTAACTTACAACACACCAATTATTAACATACACATGAAATCAAAATTATTAAACTTCAAACTTACAAATTCCTAATTTAAAATTCAACACTAACAATTATCCTCCAAAAACTAAGAACCCTAACAACATAATTCGAAATTGATGTTAAAGAAGCAAGTTTAAACAAGTAATTAGCATATTAAACAAAGAAATTGCACAAATCGAAGATATAGCAAAAAATAGAAAAAAAACAAGAAAAGATGAGAAAATCACTAACTTTGATGAAAGATTTGTGAAGAAATTAGAAGGAAATTGATGGATTTGGCCGGATTTTAAGCAAAATCGTCGAAGGGTTTTTTGGTGGTGATGTGTAGTGACCCGAACTTTTCCATGTTTATATATATTAATTGAGATTGATATTTACATGATTAAATGTTTCCAACATGTTAAGCAATCAAACTTGTTAAGACTTGATTAATTGAAATAGGTTTCATATAGACAATTGACCACCCAAGTTGACCGGTGATTCACGAACGTTAAAACTTGTAAAAACTATATGATGACATATATATGGTTATATATATAGTTAACATGATATTATGATAATTAAACATATCATTAAGTATATTAACAATGAACTACATACGTAAAAACAAGACTACTAACTTAATGATTTTGAAACGAGACATATATGTAATGATTATCGTTGTAACGACATTTATTGTATATATATCATATTAAGAGATATTCGTACATCATAATATCATGATAATATAATAATTTAAAATCTATTTTGATATTATAAACATTGGGTTAACAACATTTAACAAGATCGTTAACCTAAAGGTTTCAAAACAACATTTACATGTAACGACTAACGATGACTTAACGACTCAGTTAAAATGTATATACATGTAGTGTTTTAATATGTATTCATACACTTTTGAAAGACTTCAAGACACTTATCAAAATACTTCTACTTAACAAAAATGCTTACAATTACATCCTCTTTCAGTTTCATCAACAATTCTACTCGTATGCACCCGTATTCGTACTCGTACAATACACAGCTTTTAGATGTATGTACTATTGGTATATACACTCCAATGATCAGCTCTTAGCAGCCCATGTGAGTCACCTAACACATTTGGGAACCATCATTTGGCAACTAGCATGAAATATCTCATAAAATTACAAAAATATGAGTAATCATTCATGACTTATTTACATGAAAACAAAATTACATATCCTTTATATCTAATCCATACACCAACGACCAAAAACACCTACAAACACTTTCATTCTTCAATTTTATTCATCTAATTGATCTCTCTCAAGTTCTATCTTCAAGTTCTAAGTGTTCTTCATAAATTCCAAAAGTTCTAGTTTCATAAAATCAAGAATACTTTCAAGTTTGCTAGCTCACTTCCAATCTTGTAAGGTGATCATCCAACCTCAAGAAATCTTTGTTTCTTACAGTAGGTTATCATTCTAATACAAGGTAATAATCATATTCAAAATTTGGTTCAATTTCTATAACTATAACAATCTTATTTCAAGTGATGATCTTACTTGAACTTGTTTTCGTGTCATGATTCTGCTTCAAGAACTTCGAGCCATCCAAGGATCCATTGAAGCTAGATCCATTTTTCTCTTTTCCAGTAGATTTATCCAAGGAACTTAAGGTAGTAATGATGTTCATAACATCATTCGATTCATACATATAAAGCTATCTTATTCGAAGGTTTAAACTTGTAATCACTAGAACAAAGTTTAGTTAATTCTAAACTTGTTCGCAAACAAAAGTTAATCCTTCTAACTTGACTTTTAAAATCAACTAAACACATGTTCTATATCTATATGATATGCTAACTTAATGATTTAAAACCTGGAAACACGAAAAACACCGTAAAACCGGATTTACGCCGTCGTAGTAACACCGCGGGCTGTTTTGGGTTAGTTAATTAAAAACTATGATAAACTTTGATTTAAAAGTTGTTATTCTGAGAAAATGATTTTTATTATGAACATGAAACTATATCCAAAAATTATGGTTAAACTCAAAGTGGAAGTATGTTTTCTAAAATGGTCATCTAGACGTCGTTCTTTCGACTGAAATGACTACCTTTACAAAAACGACTTGTAACTTTTTTTACGACTATAAACCTATACTTTTTCTGTTTAGATTCATAAAATAGAGTTCAATATGAAACCATAGCAATTTGATTCACTCAAAACGGATTTAAAATGAAGAAGTTATGGGTAAAACAAGATTGGATAATTTTTCTCATTTTAGCTACGTGAAAATTGGTAAAAAATCTATTCCAACCATAACTTAATCAAATTGTATTGTATATTATGTAATCTTGAGATACCATAGACATGTATACAATGTTTCGACCTATCATGTCGACACATCTATATATATTTCGGAACAACCATAGACACTCTATATGTGAATGTTGGAGTTAGCTATACAGGGTTGAGGTTGATTCCAAAATATATATAGTTTGAGTTGTGATCAATACTGAGATACGTATACACAGGGTCGTGGATTGATTCAAGATAATATTTATCGATTTATTTCTGTACATCTAACTGTGGACAACTAGTTGTAGGTTACTAACGAGGACAGCTGACTTAATAAACTTAAAACATCAAAATATATTAAAAGTGTTGTAAATATATTTTAAACATACTTTGATATATATGTATATATTGTTATAGGTTCGTGAATCAACCAGTGGCCAAGTCTTACTTCCCGACGAAGTAAAAATCTGTGAAAGTGAGTTATAGTCCCACTTTTAAAATCTAATATTTTTGGGATGAGAATACATGCAGGTTTTATAAATGATTTACAAAATAGACACAAGTACGTGAAACTACATTCTATGGTTGAATTATCGAAATCGAATATGCCCCTTTTTATTAAGTCTGGTAATCTAAGAATTAGGGAACAGACACCCTAATTGACGCGAATCCTAAAGATAGATCTATTGGGCCTAACAAACCCCATCCAAAGTACCGGATGCTTTAGTACTTCGAAATTTATATCATATCCGAAGGGTGTCCCGGAATGATGGGGATATTCTTATATATATATGCATCTTGTTAATGTCGGTTACCAGGTGTTCACCATATGAATGATTTTTATCTCTATGTATGGGATGTCTATTGAAATATGAAATCTTGTGGTCTATTGTTACGATTTGATATATATAGGTTAAACCTATAACTCACCAACATTTTTGTTGACGTTTAAAGCATGTTTATTCTCAGGTGAATACTAAGAGCTTCCGCTGTTGCATACTAAAATAAGGACAAGATTTGGAGTCCATGTTTGTATGATATTGTGTAAAAACTGCATTCAAGAAATTGATTTCGATGTAACATATTTGTATTGTAAACCATTATGTAATGGTCGTGTGTAAACATGATATTTTAGATTATCATTATTTGATAATCTATGTAAAGCTTTTTAAACCTTTATTTATGAAATAAAGGTTATGGTTTGTTTTAAAAATGAATGCAGTCTTTGAAAAACGTCTCATATAGAGGTCAAAACCTCGCAACGAAATCAATTAATATGGAACGTTTTTAATCAATAAGAACGGGACATTTCAGTTGGTATCCGAGCGTTGGTCTTAGAGAACCAGAATTTTGCATTAGTGTATCTTATCGAGTTTGTTAGGATGCATTAGTGAGTCTGGACTTCGACCGTGTTTACTTGAAAAATGATTGCTTAACAAATTTTGTTGGAAACTATATATTTTTAACATGTGAATATTATGTGATATATTAAATCTCTTAACGCGTTTGATATTATGTGATAGATGTCTACCTCTAGAACAAGTCCCATTGACTCACCTAATAATAATGAAGAGTCAAATGTAAATTGGAATGATACGTGGACTGATTCACAAGTTCTCGAAGAGGAACCGGAAGAAGAGTCGGAACCGGAAGAAGAATCGGAACCGGAAGAAGAATCAGAACCGGATGAAGAAATAGAACCGGTGGGGGAAATAATAAAACGGTTAAGTAAAAGAGAATCCTCAACCAACCGACTAAGGTTAATTATGGTCAATGGTGTTTCCGCCAAGGAAGCAAAATATTGGGAGGATTACCAATTCTCCGATGAATCGGATTCCGACAAGAATTCCGATGATGTTATAGAAATTACCCCAACTGAATTTAAAAAGGCAAAAGAAAATAATAAGGGAAAGGGCATAAAAATAGAGAAACCTAATTCCAACCCCGATGAACTTTATATGTATCGTCAACCCCCGAAGACCTTAAGTTGTAACAATGACCCGGGAACCTCTAAACCACCAGGTTTTTCTAAACCAATGTGGAAAACGACGGCTCGTATTAGGGGAACATCATATATCCCTAGAAACTTGGCAAAACGAACCAAAACCGAAGAAGAAGAAACGAGCGAGTCGGAATAAGATTGTTGTATTCGTGTGGTGTAATATATGTAATATAGTGTGCTTATGCTTTATGATATATGTAAAAATTGCTTGTATTAATAAGTATTTTTTATGAATCTAACTCTTGTCTATTTTACAGTTTAAAAACACAAAATGGATAGACAACCCAATATTTTAAGAGACCTACCCGGAGACATGATTGATGAAATCTTGTCTAGAGTCGGTCAGAATTCCTCGGCACAACTATTTAAGGCGAGATCAGTTTGTAAGACATTCGAAGAACGTTCCAAGAATGCCTTGGTTTATAAAAGGCTTTCGTTCGAAAGATGGGGGATATCACATTGGGAAATCCATAAGTTACGATGTGTTTACTTTGACGCATATATTGCGGGGAACCCAAATGCTATTTTACGCAATGGGTTAAGAAATTATTTTGACTCAATATATCCGAATATTGGACTTCGTGATTTAGAAAAAGCGGCTAACATGCAACATAAAGAAGCATGTTATGCTTACGGATTAGTAATGTTCGCTTCTCACCAAAGTGAGAACAAGAACATCGGGCTACAACTATTAAACAAAACGTTCCCACAAGTGACGGAGTCGGTAATTGGGGTAAGAAATGAGGTTTTTAGATTGTTACGGGACTGTTGGACATTACGTAACCCTCGTCCCTTTGACGACGTTACAACACGCTATCTTATCAACGGCCATAACGGTTATGTTCCACAAGACCAAGGATGGGAAGTAGTCCTAGTAAAACCAGAATGCATGACTTGTTTATGGACGTATGAATTACGTGTCTTTATTGCCTTTGCTGAACGACTTGTGTACTAGCTAGAATTATCTTCACAACTATCTTGCATCAAAGTTATTGTGTGCTATATTTCATGCTTTATGTAAAATAAGCGGTAATGTAAGTTTGTAAAATATTGTATAAAAGTTTGAACGCGAAATATTATTACAATCAGTTTTTCATATAGAATGGTAGTAGTTGAATTGTATATTAGCTACTAAGTATGAACTTAACGGGTAGGTACTACCCGAATTTAAACTTATAAAATGCTAATATGAAGAAAAAGCTTTTATAAATGAGTTCATATTATGCTACGAAATACTATTAACTACTCTTAATATTCTGTATGATTAACTTGTTCCATTTGACTATTTTGAAGGAAATGGCACTGACTAATCGACACACCGTGAATATGAATGAAGAGGAATTCCGTACTTTTCTAGCTTCAAACATAGCCGCAGTACAGGCTGCGCTACATACCAACAATAACCTTGGATCTGGCAGTACAGGAAATCGTGTAGGATGCACCTACAAAGAATTCACTGCCTGCAAACCTTTGGAATTTGATGGAACCGAAGGACCGATCGGATTGAAACGGTGGACTGAGAAGGTCGAATCGGTGTTTGCCATAAGTAAGTGTACTGAAGAGGACAAAGTGAAGTACGCTACGCATACCTTCACAGGTTCTGCGTTAACATGGTGGAATACCTATCTAGAGCAAGTGGGACAAGATGATGCGTATGCACTACCGTAGTCAGCATTCAAGCACTTGATGAACGAGAAGTACCGTCCCAGAACCGAGGTCAATAAGCTCAAGATAGAACTTAGAGGGTTACGAACCCAAGGATTTGATATTACCACGTACGAAAGACGATTCACAGAATTGTGCCTATTGTGTCCGGGAGCATTCGAGGATGAGGAAGAGAAGATCGACGCGTTTGTGAAAGGATTACCGGAAAGAATCCAAGAAGATATAAGTTCACACGAGCCCGCCTCCATACAACAGGCATGTAGAATGGCTCACAAACTAGTGAACCAGATTGAAGAAAGAATTAAAGAACAAACAGCTGAAGAGGCCAATGTGAAGCAAGTCAAAAGAAAGTGGGAAGAAAACGGTGATAAGAATCACCAATACAACAACAACAGCAATTACAACAATAATCGCAACAATTATCCCAACAATCGCAACATCAATCGCAACTACAACAAACGGCCCAACAACAACAACAACAACAACAACAACAGCAGCAACTACAACAATCATCCCAACAACAATAATAACCGCAACAACCACAACAATCAGAAGAAGCTATGCCAAAGGTGTGAAAAATATCACTCGGGGTTCTGCACTAAATTTTGCAACAAGTGTAAAAGAAATGGTCATAGCGCGGCGAAGTGTGAGGTCTACGGACCAGGGGTTAATAGAACGAAAGGAACAAATGGTGTCGGAACGAGTAATGGCGGAGCAAGTAGTGTCGGAGCAAGTTATGCCAATGTATTTTGTTATAAATGTGGAAAACTGGGCCACATTATTAGAAATTGCCCGAATCAGGAGAACACGAATGGACAAGGCCGCGGAAGAGTTTTTAATATTAATGCGGCAGAGGCACAGGAAGACCCGGAGCTTGTTACGGGTACGTTTCTTATTGACAATAAACCTGCTTACGTTTTATTTGATTCGGGTGCGGATAGAAGCTATATGAGTAGAGTTTTTTGTGCTAAATTAAGTTGTCCATTGACGCCTTTGGATAGTAAATTTTTACTCGAATTAGCAAATGGTAAATTAATTTCAGCAGATAATATATGTCGGAATCGAGAAATTAAACTGGTTAGCGAAACATTTAAGATTGATTTGATACCAGTAGAGTTAGGGAGTTTTGATGTGATAATCGGTATGGACTGGTTGAAAGAAGTGAAAGCAGAGATCATTTGTTACAAAAATGCAATTCGCATTATACGAGAAAAAGGAAAACCCTTAATGGTGTTCGGAGAAAAAGGCAACACGAAGCTACATCTTATTAGTAATTTGAAGGCACAAAAACTAATAAGAAAAGGTTGCTATGCTGTTCTAGCACACGTCGAGAAAGGTCAAACTGAAGAAAAGAGCATCAATGATGTTCCCATTGCAAAAGAATTTCCCGACGTATTTCTGAAAGAATTACCGGGATTACCCCCATATCGATCCGTCGAATTTCAAATAGATCTTGTACCAGGAGCTGCACCAATAGCTCGTGCTCCTTACAGACTCGCACCCAGTGAGATGAAAGAACTGCAAAGCCAATTACAAGAACTTTTAGAGCGTGGTTTCATTCGACCAAGCACATCACCGTGGGGAGCTCCTGTTTTGTTTGTCAAGAAGAAAGATGGTACATTCAGGTTGTGTATCGACTACCGAGAGTTGAACAAACTTACCATCAAGAACCGTTACCCACTACTGAGAATCGACGACTTATTTGATCAACTACAAGGCTCGTCTATTTATTCAAAGATTGACTTACGTTCCAGGTATCATCAAATGCGGGTGAAAGAAGATGATATTCCAAAGACTGCTTTCAGAACACGTTACGGTCATTACGAGTTTATGGTCATGCCGTTTGGTTTAACTAATGCACCAGCTGTGTTCATGGACCTTATGAACCGAGTGTGTGGACCATACCTTGACAAGTTTGTCATTGTTTTCATTGATGACATACTTATTTACTCAAAGAATGACCAAGAACACGGTGAACATTTGAGAAAGGTGTTAGAAGTATTGAGGAAGGAAGAATTGTACGCTAAGTTTTCAAAGTGTGCATTTCGGTTGGAAGAAGTTCAATTCCTCGGTCACATAGTGAACAAAGAAGGTATTAAGGTGGATCCGGCAAAGATAGAAACTGTTAAAAAGTGGGAAACCCCGAAAACTTCAAAACACATACGCCAGTTTTTAGGATTAGCTGGTTACTACAGAAGGTTCATCCAAGACTTTTCCAGAATAGCAAAACCCTTGACTGCATTAACGCATAAAGGGAAGAAATTTGAATCGAATGATGAACAAGAGAAAGCGTTTCAGTTATTGAAGAAAAAGCTAACTACGGCACCTATATTGTCATTGCCTGAAGGGAATGATGATTTTGTGATTTATTATGACGCATCAAAGCAAGGTCTCGGTTATGTATTAATGCAACGAACGAAGGTGATTGCTTATGCGTCTAGACAATTGAAGATTCACGAACAAAATTATACGACGCATGATTTGGAATTAGGCGCGGTTGTTTTTGCATTAAAGACTTAGAGGCACTACTTATATGGGGTCAAAAGTATTATATATACCGACCACAAAAGTCTTCAACACATATTTAATCAGAAACAACTGAATATGAGGTAGCGTAGGTGGATTGAATTATTGAATGATTACGACTTTGAGATTTGTTACCACCCGGGGAAGGCAAATGTGGTAGCCGATGCCTTGAGCAGGAAGGACAGAGAACCCATTCGAGTAAAATCTATGAATATAATGATTCATAATAACCTTACTACTCAAATAAAGGAGGCGCAACAAGAAGTTTTAAAAGAGGGAAATTTAAAGGATGAAATACCCAAAGGATCGGAGAAGCATCTTAATATTCGGGAAGACGGAACCCGGTATAGGGCTGAAAGGATTTGGGTACCAAAATTTGGAGATATGAGAGAAATGGTACTTAGAGAAGCTCATAAAACCAGATACTCAATACATCCTGGAACGGGGAAGATGTACAAGGATCTCAAGAAACATTTTTGGTGGCCGGGTATGAAAGCCGATGTTGCTAAATACGTAGGAGAATGTTTGACGTGTTCTAAGGTCAAAGCTGAGCATCAGAAACCATCAGGTCTATTTCAACAACCCGAAATCCCGGAATGGAAATGGGAAAACATTACCATGGATTTCATCACTAAATTGCCAAGGACTGCAAGTGGTTTTGATACTATTTGGGTAATAGTTGATCATCTCACCAAATCAGCACACTTCCTGCCAATAAGAGAAGATGACAAGATGGAGAAGTTAGTACGACTGTATTTGAAGGAAGTCGTCTCCAGACATGGAATACCAATCTCTATTATCTCTGATAGGGATGGCAGATTTATTTCAAGATTCTGGCAGACATTACAGCAAGCATTAGGAACTCGTCTAGACATGAGTACTACCTATCATCCACAAACTGATGGGCAGAGTGAAAGGATGATACAAATGCTTGAAGACATGCTACGAGCATGTGTTATTGATTTCGGAAACAGTTGGGATCGACATCTACCGTTAGTAGAATTTTCCTACAACAATAGCTACCATTCAAGCATTGAGATGGCGCCGTTTGAAGCACTTTATGGTAGAAAGTGCAGGTCTCCAATTTGTTGGAGTGAAGTGGGGGATAGACAGATTACAGGTCCGGAGATAATACAAGAAACTACCTAGAAGATCATCCAAATTCAACAACGGTTGAAAACCGCCCAAAGTCGACAAAAGAGCTACGCTGACATTAAAAGAAAAGATATAGAATTTGAAATTGGAGAGATGGTCATGCTTAAAGTTGCACCTTGGAAAGGCGTTGTTCGATTTGGTAAACGAGGGAAATTAAATCCAAGGTATATTGGACCATTCAAGATTATTGATCGTGTCGGTCCAGTAGCTTACCGACTTGAGTTACCTCAACAACTCGCGACTGTACATAACACTTTCCACGTCTCGAATTTGAAGAAATGTTTTGCTAAAGAAGATCTCACTATTCCATTAGATGAAATCCAAATCAATGAAAAACTTCAATTCATCGAAGAACCCGTCGAAATAATGGATCGTGAGGTTAAAAGACTTAAGCAAAACAAGATACCAATTGTTAAGGTTCGATGGAATGCTCGTAGAGGACCCGAGTTCACCTGGGAGCGTGAAGATCAGATGAAGAATAAATACCCGCATCTATTTCCAGAAGATTCGTCAACACCTTCAACAGCTTAAAATTTCGGGACGAAATTTATTTAACGGGTAGGTACTGTAGTGACCCGAACTTTTCCATGTTTATATATATTAATTGAGATTGATATTTACATGATTAAATGTTTCCAACATGTTAAGCAATCAAACTTGTTAAGACTTGATTAATTGAAATAGGTTTCATATAGACAATTGACCACCCAAGTTGACCGGTGATTCACGAACGTTAAAACTTGTAAAAACTATATGATGACATATATATGGTTATATATATAGTTAACATGATATTATGATAATTAAACATATCATTAAGTATATTAACCATGAACTACATATGTAAAAACAAGACTACTAACTTAATGATTTTGAAACGAGACATATATGTAACGATTATCGTTGTAACGACATTTAATGTATATATATCATATTAAGAGATATTCGTACATCATAATATCATGATAATATAATAATTTAAAATCTATTTTGATATTATAAACATTGGGTTAACAGCATTTAACAAGATCGTTAACCTAAAGGTTTCAAAACAACATTTACATGTAACGACTAACGATGACTTAACGACTCAGTTAAAATGTATATACATGTAGTGTTTTAATATGTATTTATACACTTTTGAAAGACTTCAAGACACTTATCAAAATACTTCTACTTAACAAAAATGCTTACAATTACATCCTCTTTCAGTTTCATCAACAATTCTACTCGTATGCACCCGTATTCGTACTCGTACAATACACAGCTTTTAGATGTATGTACTATTGGTATATACACTCCAATGATCAGCTCTTAGCAGCCCATGTGAGTCACCTAACACATGTGGGAACCATCATTTGGCAACTAGCATGAAATATCTCATAAAATTACAAAAATATGAGTAATCATTCATGACTTATTTACATGAAAACAAAATTACATATCCTTTATATCTAATCCATACACCAACGACCAAAAACACCTACAAACACTTTCATTCTTCAATTTTCTTCATCTAATTGATCTCTCTCAAGTTCTATCTTCAAGTTCTAAGTGTTCTTCAAAAATTCCAAAAGTTCTAGTTTCATAAAATCAAGAATACTTTCAAGTTTGCTAGCTCACTTCCAATCTTGTAAGGTGATCATCCAACCTCAAGAAATCTTTGTTTCTTACAGTAGGTTATCATTCTAATACAAGGTAATAATCATATTCAAACTTTGGTTCAATTTCTATAACTATAACAATCTTATTTCAAGTGATGATCTTACTTGAACTTGTTTTCGTGTCATGATTCTGCTTCAAGAACTTCGAGCCATCCAAGGATCCATTGAAGCTAGATCCATTTTTCTATTTTCCAGTAGATTTATCCAAGGAACTTAAGGTAGTAATGATGTTCATAACATCATTCGATTCATACATATAAAGCTATCTTATTCGAAGGTTTAAACTTGTAATCACTAGAATAAAGTTTAGTTAATTCTAAACTTGTTCGCAAACAAAAGTTAATCCTTCTAACTTGACTTTTAAAATCAACTAAACACATGTTCTATATCTATATGATATGCTAACTTAATAATTTAAAACCTGGAAACACGAAAAACACCGTAAAACCGGATTTACGCCGTCGTAGTAACACCGCGGGCTGTTTTGGGTTAGTTAATTAAAAACTATGATAAACTTTGATTTAAAAGTTGTTATTCTGAGAAAATGATTTTTATTATGAACATGAAACTATATCCAAAAATTATGGTTAAACTCAAAGTGGAAGTATGTTTTCTAAATTGGTCATCTAGACGTCGTTCTTTCGACTGAAATGACTACCTTTACAAAAACGACTTGTAACTTTTTTTCCGACTATAAACCTATACTTTTTCTGTTTAGATTCATAAAATAGAGTTCAATATGAAACCATAGCAATTTGATTCACTCAAAACGGATTTAAAATGAAGAAGTTATGGGTAAAACAAGATTGGATAATTTTTCTCATTTTAGCTACGTGAAAATTGGTAACAAATCTATTCCAACCATAACTTAATCAACTTGTATTGTATATTATGTAATCTTGAGATACCATAGACACGTATACAATGTTTCGACCTATCATGTCGACACATCTATATATATTTCGGAACAACCATAGACACTCTATATGTGAATGTTGGAGTTAGCTATACAGGGTTGAGGTTGATTCCAAAATATATATAGTTTGAGTTGTGATCAATACTGAGATACGTATACACTGGGTCATGGATTGATTCAAGATAATATTTATCAATTTATTTTTGTACATCTAACTGTGGACAACTAGTTGTAGGTTACTAACGAGGACAGCTGACTTAATAAACTTAAAACATCAAAATATATTAAAAGTGTTGTAAATATATTTTAAACATACTTTGATATATATGTATATATTGTTATAGGTTCGTGAATCAACCAGTGGCCAAGTCTTACTTCCCGACGAAGTAAAAATCTGTGAAAGTGAGTTATAGTCCCACTTTTAAAATCTAATATTTTTTGGATGAGAATACATGCAGGTTTTATAAATGATTTAAAAAATAGACACAAGTACGTGAAACTACATTCTATGGTTGAATTATCGAAATCGAATATGCCCCTTTTTATTAAGTCTGGTAATCTAAGAATTAGGGAACAGACACCCTAATTGACGCGAATCCTAAAGATAGATCTATTGGGCCTAAATAACCCCATCCAAAGTACCGGATGCTTTAGTACTTCGAAATTTATATCATATCCGAAGGGTGTCCCGGAATGATGGGGATATTC
Source organism: Rutidosis leptorrhynchoides (assembly GCF_046630445.1). NCBI lineage: Eukaryota > Viridiplantae > Streptophyta > Magnoliopsida > Asterales > Asteraceae > Rutidosis > Rutidosis leptorrhynchoides. The sequence continues at coordinate 217,366,503 of NC_092338.1, read as the reverse complement.
TTATATATATATATATATATATATATGCATCTTGTTAATGTCGGTTACCAGGTGTTCACCATATGAATGATTTTTATCTCTATGTATGGGATGTCTATTGAAATATGAAATCTTGTGGTCTATTGTTACGATTTGATATATATAGGTTAAACCTATAACTCACCAACATTTTTGTTGACGTTTAAAGCATGTTTATTCTCAGGTGAATACTAAGAGCTTCCGCTGTTGCATACTAAAATAAGGACAAGATTTGGAGTCCATGTTTGTATGATATTGTGTAAAAACTGCATTCAAGAAATTGATTTCGATGTAACATATTTGTATTGTAAACCATTATGTAATGGTCGTGTGTAAACAGGATATTTTAGATTATCATTATTTGATAATCTATGTAAAGCTTTTTAAACCTTTATTTATGAAATAAAGGTTATGGTTTGTTTTAAAAATGAATGCAGTCTTTGAAAAACGTCTCATATAGAGGTCAAAACCTCGCAACGAAATCAATTAATATGGAACGTTTTTAATCAATAAGAACGGGACATTTCATGATGTGGGTGTAAAGTGTGGGCTGTTAACAAAAAAGCTGCGATTAAGTTTTTTTATTTTTTTTTGCGGCGATCATCGTCGCTAAAAGTTGCCGCAGAAAATGCCTGTCAGTGAGGGAAACTTGAATTTTTCGTGAAAATTTCGGTGGGAACTTATCTGCGGCGATGGTCGCCGCTAAAAAGGATTTTTTTAAAATTTTAATAATTATAATTAGTTTACTAATTAATTTATATAATTATTTTATATATATTAATTAAGATTATTATTTTATTTAAATATTATAAAAAATATATATATATATATATATATATATATATATATATATATACACACACACACACATTGTAGAATATATATAAAATGTAATTTTTATATTTAAGTTTATAAGTTAGTCGACCGCACATATTATCGTCATCACCGTCATTAGCGTTATCATCGTCATCTTCATCACCGTCATCATCATCCATCACTGTCATCATCGTCCATCACCGTCATCACCATCATCGTCCATCGTCGTCATCTTCATCGAGGTCATCACCGCCATCACTTTATTAACGTTACTTGATACTTTACGACGTTATTTGATGACGTTACTTGATTACGTTTCTAGTTTCAGTTTCTAGTTTAACTTATTTAACAATGTGCTTTAGTTTCTAATTAATATGTGTTGAAGTTTCTAATTAATTAATATATGTGCTGAATTTTCTAATTGAACGATAATTAACCCATAATTAACCTGTAGTGACCCGAACTTTTCCATGTTTATATATATTAATTGAGATTGATATTTACATGATTAAATGTTTCCAACATGTTAAGCAATCAAACTTGTTAAGACTTGATTAATTGAAATAGGTTTCATATAGACAATTGACCACCCAAGTTGACCGGTGATTCACGAACGTTAAAACTTGTAAAAAAAAAAACTATATGATGACATATATATGGTTATATATATAGTTAACATGATATTATGATAAGTAAACATATCATTAATTATATTAACAATGAACTACATATGTAAAAACAAGACTACTAACTTAATGATTTTGAAACGAGACATATATGTAACGTTTATCGTTGTAACGACATTTAATGTATATATATCATATTAAGAGATATTCGTACATCATAATATCATGATAATATAATAATTTAAAATCTCTTTTGATATTATAAACATTGGGTTAACAACATTTAACAAGATCGTTAACCTAAAGGTTTCAAAACAACACTTACATGTAACGACTAACGATGACTTAACGACTCAGTTAAAATGTATATACATGTAGTGTTTTAATATGTATTTATACACTTTTGAAAGACTTCAATACACTTATCAAAATACTTCTACTTAACAAAAATGCTTACAATTACATTCTCGTTCAGTTTCATCAACAATTCTACTCGTATGCACCCGTATTCGTACTCGTACAATACACAGCTTTTAGATGTATGTACTATTGGTATATACACTCCAATGATCAGCTCTTAGCAACCCATGTGAGTCACCTAACACATGTGGGAACCATCATTTGGCAACTAGCATGAAATATCTCATAAGATTACAAAAATATGAGTAATCATTCATGACTTATTTACATGAAAACAAAAATTACATATCCTTTATATCTAATCCATACACCAACGACCAAAAACACCTACAAACACTTTCATTCTTCAATTTTCTTCATCTAATTGAACTCTCTCAAGTTCTATCTTCAAGTTCTAAGTGTTCTTCATAAATTCCAAAAGTTCTAGTTTCATAAAATCAAGAATACTTTCAAGTTTGCTAGCTCACTTCCAATCTTGTAAGGTGATCATCCAACCTCAAGAAATCTTTGTTTCTTATAGTAGGTTATCATTCTAATACAAGGTAATAATCATATTCAAACTTTGGTTCAATTTCTATAACTATAACAATCTTATTTCAAGTGATGATCTTACTTGAACTTGTTTTCGTGTCATGATTTTGCTTCAAGAACTTTGAGCCATCCAAGGATCCATTGAAGCTAGATCCATTTTTCTCTTTTCCAGTAGGTTCATCCAAGGAACTTAAGGTAGTAATGATGTTCATAACATCATTCGATTCATACATATAAAGCTATCTTATTCGAAGGTTTAAACTTGTAATCACTAGAACATAGTTTAGTTAATTCTAAACTTGTTCGCAAACAAAAGTTAATCCTTCTAACTTGACTTTTAAAATCAACTAAACACATGGTCTATATCTATATGATATGCTAACTTAATGATTTAAAACCTGGAAACACGAAAAACACCGTAAAACCGGATTTACGCCGTCGTAGTAACACCGCGGGCTGTTTTGGGTTAGTTAATTAAAAACTATGATAAACTTTGATTTAAAAGTTGTTATTCTGAGAAAATGATTTTTATTATGAACATGAAACTATATCCAAAAATTATGGTTAAACTCAAAGTGGAAGTATGTTTTCTAAAATGGTCATCTAGACGTCGTTCTTTCGACTGAAATGACTACCTTTACAAAAACGACTTGTAACTTATTTTTCCGACTAGAAACCTATACTTTTTTTGTTTAGATTCATAAAATAGAGTTCAATATGAAACCATAGCAATTTGATTCACTCAAAACGGATTTAAAATGAAGAAGTTATGGGTAAAACAAGATTGGATAATTTTTCTCATTTTAGCTACGTGAAAATTGGTAACAAATCTATTCCAACCATAACTTAATCAACTTGTATTATATATTATGTAATCTTGAGATACCATAGACACGTATACAATGTTTCGACCTATCATGTCGACACATCTATATATATTTCGGAACAACCATAGACACTCTATATGTGAATGTTGGAGTTAGCTATACAGGGTTGAGGTTGATTCCAAAATATATATAGTTTGAGTTGTGATCAATACTGAGATACGTATACACTGGGTCGTGGATTGATTCAAGATAATATTTATTGATTTATTTCTGTACATCTAACTGTGGACAACTAGTTGTAGGTTACTAACGAGGACAGCTGACTTAATAAACTTAAAACATCAAAATATATTAAAAGTGTTGTAAATATATTTTGAACATACTTTGATATATATGTATATATTGTTATAGGTTCGTGAATCAACCAGTGGCCAAGTCTTACTTCTCGACGAAGTAAAAATCTGTGAAAGTGAGTTATAGTCCCACTTTTAAAATCTAATATTTTTGGGATGAGAATACATGCAGGTTTTATAAATGATTTACAAAATAGACACAAGTACGTGAAACTACATTCTATGGTTGAATTATCAAAATCGAATATGCCCCTTTTTATTAAGTCTGGTAATCTAAGAATTAGGGAACAGACACCCTAATTGACGCGAATCCTAAAGATAGATCTATTGGGCCTAACAAACCCCATCCAAAGTACCGGATGCTTTAGTACTTCGAAATTTATATCATATCCGAAGGGTGTCCCGGAATGATGGGGATATTCTTATATATGCATCTTGTTAATGTCGGTTACCAGGTGTTCACCATATGAATGATTTTTATCTCTATGTATGGGATGTGTATTGAAATATGAAATCTTGTGGTCTATTGTTACGATTTGATATATATAGGTTAAACCTATAACTCACCAACATTTTTGTTGACGTTTTAAGCATGTTTATTCTCAGGTGATTATTAAGAGCTTCCGCTGTCGCATACTTAAATAAGGACAAGATTTGGAGTCCATGCTTGTATGATATTGTGTAAAAACTGCATTCAAGAAACTTATTTTGTTGTAACATATTTGTATTGTAAACCATTATGTAATGGTCGTGTGTAAACAGGATATTTTAGATTATCATTATTTGATAATCTACGTAAAGCTTTTTAAACCCTTATTTATGAAATAAAGGTTATGGTTTGTTTTAAAAATGAATGCAGTCTTTGAAAAACGTCTCATATAGAGGTCAAAACCTCGCAACGAAATCAATTAATATGGAACGTTTTTAATCAATAAGAACGGGACATTTCATAACCCATGTATTCTAATGCACCCATGTATTCCTTCATATCGGTGCGGTTAATGGTCTTGTAGGACGACGTCTTTTAAGTACGGTACCTATTGACATTTCCTTCATTGCTGAAACTTCAGAAGCATCGGTCTCGGGTTCTGAAAATTCGTCCACTAGGTCGGATGCTCGTAGTCATCATCTTCGTCCACATCATCTTCATCGACTTCTTGGTTGTCATCATTGACTTCTTGGTCATCATCATTGACTACTTGATTGTCTTCATCGTTCACATCGTCGTCTTCGTAGTTGTCTACATCGACATCAAGATCGATTATGGCATTTACTTGGACCTGTTCAACTATTGTTGCTTCATTTCTACTCAAATTAGTTTGAACGAGTTCTTCCAAGTTAGAAGACAAACGAATATCTGATGAAGTGTTGGCATGTATGAGTTGTTCGGCGTTTATCTCTACTATTAATCACAAACCTCACACCATTACATATGCAAGCGGCGTAAGAGGTCACCCTTATTGGTCCATGTGCCAAAGCAAGTAACTCATCACTAACTTGAGATTTGTCTTGTACTCGCAAACACTTGATCTACAAAATAAACGAGGTTATTTTGTACCACAATGATCCACAATGATCCAAATGTCAGTCTTTGTCAATGACTGAAGCTTTGATTCACAGGTGCATGACTCACAATATTAGAGTTAATATTGCTCATTTAATCGCTTCCCGAATGAATGAGCTTCATAATGAAACAAGACCTCTTCCATTTGGAGAGTTTTTTAGTCGTTTATTTACTAATATCGGTGCGGTTAATCTTTGTTTAATATTCGATTGAATGTTTGTCGTTTTTCCGATGTTAATTAAAGTAAAACATAAACGATACTAATAACATAAACGATAGCTTATAAAACGATACTAAAACTTGAAAACTAGAAAATTTCAATAACATTAACGATTTCATTCAACATTGCTTATAAAACGATACAATTAATACTTGAAAACTAGAAGATGACAATAACATAAGCGATACAACATAAAAACGAAACTAATAGTACTAAACTTAACAGTTTAGTAATAATACTAAACGATACTAAAACATAAACGATACAACATAAAAACGATACTAATAATACTAAACTTAACAGTTTAGTAATAATACTAAACGATACTAAAACATTTCTTTATCTTCTTCGAAAACTAAATAGAGAGAAATGCGATTGGAACGCCAATTCAATGTCTCTTTTATATCGTTCCACTCATCTTCGGTACGGAGATATTTAGCGGATAATTCCGGAACATAGTCATCTTCGTAATACAACACGTCAGTGTGTTCAAACGGAACCATTTCTTTCAAAAAACGTAACAGGTCCTCTAAACTTGCGTGGCGAACATCAATTTCTCTGAATATAGATTGATAACTACGGGCATAATCGTAATCTCTCCTTTCATTACGGAAATTACTTCCGTAATAAACTTCCAATGAGACAATCATCGGCGCAACGATAGTCATTTTGTGTATTGTTTATGTGTGTGTATTGTGTGTGTTTGATGATAAGTTGTTCAGTCTGTTAAATAGAAAAAAAATCCTTGTTATTTGCGGCGACTCTTTTGCGGCGAGGTACAAATTGGAGGGAATTTTTTTGTTAGAAAAAAATTGGAGGGAAAAAGAACCATTATTTGCGGCGACATACATCGCCGCAAAAAAAAAAATTCAACGCTTTGACCGTCTGTCATAAAAAGAAAATGAAAAAGAAAATAAATTACCGATTATTTGCGGCGAGGAGTAAAAAGTGTCGCCGCAAAAAAGGTGGACCCATCTGTGGCCAGAAAATCAGTCAAAGAACGTGAAATTTTTTGGCGTTTAGTGGCTTATTTGCTGCGACCTCAAAGCGCCGCAAAAAAGGGTCGACGCCTGTTCTGTTTTTTCATGTAGTGTCAGGATGACTCCACTTAGTTGACTGGATCCGGGTATTGGTCCAATGATCGTGTTTGATAATAAAGATAACTTTTAAAGAGAAATCAAGTCACCAAAAGAATTGAGTAATACTCCATAAAGTCATTTTCTTTTTTGATGAAAAGTTTAAAACTTTAAGGATCTCCAAGATATTTAATGATGTGGGCATGGTTCCTTTTAGTTTATTTCTCTAAAAATGAATGTGGATCAGCTTTGATTTCTATTCTTTTGGGAGATAACCTGTGAAATGTGAGTTGGAGAGTGTTAAAGATTTTAAATTGGATGGGATAATGTGGATGCCTAAAGTTTTGATGGGGTTATGATACAATCATGGATATGTTTACGTGGGTCAGATGGAAGTTAAAGAAATCAAGTCAACTAATAACAAGTAGAACGTCCCATGTTCCTCAAATTTAGTATGCATGCACATGAGAATGTTCCACTAAGTTTATGCTTTGTTATTTGAATGTAGTGCTAGTTAATATCAATAGAGGTTGTTAATCATAGTGGTAGTTATCAACAATAGAAGTTATTGGTAGTTTTAGAAGTGGTAGTTACTTTGTTTTCAACTATATGTACGTATCTTTGAAGTAAGAATTTTATGATGAATGAAAATTGGGTTTAGACCAAAAGTCTCTCTCTCTCTCTCTCTCTCTCTCTCTCTCTCTCTCTCTCTCTCTCTCTCTCTCTCTCTCTCTCTCTCTCTCTATTTTCTTTGGAGATACGCCATCTCGAATTGGCTTTATTCTAGGAGTTCACGGTCGACTCGAATAGACCGTATCAGGTCACCTGAGATGTATAGATGTGTGAGGTTAAGAACCTGCTGAGGAAGACACTTGTGAAAGAAGATGATGGTGGTTGATGTGGTGAAAGAAGATGATGGTGGTTGATCAGTTATTTACATATGGTGGTTGGTTGCGGATTATGGTGGTTGGTTGCGAATTAGTATAGGAGACACAACCGAACAAACAGTTGACCAAAGGGTGCTAAGGTTACTTAAAGATGGGTTAAAAGTTAGTATTGGATTGATTTGATCACCTCTTTTTATCCATACACCATAAAACTATGTTTTATAGCGTTATATTATATATTACTGTCAACTGTCAAGTAAGTTTAACGGTGTACATATAATTTAGGTGGTTTATGAAGCACATTTCACATGAGAAAGTTGAATTATTTTTGGTTTTAAATTAAAGACATGATGGGAACTACTGTATAAATCAATATAGCATATATGGTACTGATCGAGGACCATTTGATGAAATCTTGCAGATGGGAACCAAAAGATCAAAGGCATCATGCCAAGAATAAACCATTCTATTGCAACCAGAATATTTACAAGATAAACTAGTGTTCCCTTTATAAAAGGCCCATTGGAGATGGAAATTAATATATGAGGGATACAAGGGAAAAGAGTAAAAACTATGAAGCATAAGGGAGAGAAGAATAACAGCGCAATTCTCCTTGGGCAGAACAGAAAATATGAGCATTTCTATGTTTTTTTGAGTATGTTTCTGCCAAAGGAGAATTGCCCTGCCATTCTAAACCTCTCCCATTTTATCATACTAAATGTAATGCAGTAGGCATGAACGTTGTTTTTGGTACATCGCCCTACAAATTTAGGAGCATTTTTTATTTAGATTATTAATTATAGCATGTCAAGATGAGATCCTTTTAGCTTTCAAAAAAACGAATGCCAAGATGAGATCCTCTGTAATAAGATCTTTCCTGCACCGGTAACTTCATGCTCCATAAAATTTTATGCACCGTCTTTTTTACACAAGTTTGAAATTTCACAAAGCCAACTTACTGCATTTGTATACATGGGTGCATGGGAGTTTGTGTTCAGTAACCTATTCTATATCATATAAATAGTTGCTGGACTTGTTAGCAGAAACATAAAAATCTGATGGTATAATTTAAAAAAAAAAGGCACACAAATGAGATTTTACTCTGTAGCACACAAAGAGAAATATGAATAACTTGTTTCAATTCCAAGCTGATTTATTATAAAGTCTATCTAGTCAGTACATGTACGTATCATATGCATACTGTCGTTCAAAATTTAATATTTGAGTGTGTCTTATACAGTAGAACGTATGGTGACAAATTGTAGCCATCAGAATATAATGAATATTGCGCTTGAAATCCACAGACAGACAGGTCTTAAGGTATTAATGGGTTATCTACTTCGAAATATTACTTGCAGATGCAATAACAAGAAATATGATGGCTTCATCTAGTGCAAGTGCTTATTTGGGAATTTGGCCTAGGGAATATTATTAAATAGGGATAGGGATGATGGTAGAAGTTTTTTCCTATTCGGGCTACCTGAGAGGACGAGTAATTCTACCCCATATATACTTTAATGTACGTAGCCCACTATGATTACTACCTGACACTTTCTGACCCTTCCCTGGCCACCACTAAATATTAGTCCTAGGTAGGATTCGAACCTGGTGTTCTACTGGTTATGTTGTAAGGAACTCAGGACTCCAACAACTGGGCTATCTTATAATGGTTATGTTGTTCTATATTGTATAGCATACATACTCCATTACACAATAAAGTATATAAATTGTAAAAATGTATGTTTTGTAATACATTGAGATTGAGATGCTTTTCAGCTCACGAACCCTTCTACATGAAGCCGGCTAGCCAGCCTTAACCATCGATGAATCCCAAAATTTGTAGCAGTGCTATAAACAGGTTTATCATGTCTAAATATAGCATGGTTGCAGCCATAATATATTCATCATAGCTGCATCGTTTTATTAGGTTATCTGTGTCGTATATAAGGAAGCCACAGTATAGAAGTGCCACCACGAATGATATGATCATCCTCACCAAATTTCCCATAGGGAAAAAGATCTGTAATTATAAAGAACAAACAAATAAACAGATTGTTAATTGTATCCTTATAAATTGTAACGAATTGAAAGAAACAAACCAAATGTCAATTAGATGTTAGTCATTGTAAGACAACCGAATGTTGAAACAAATATGAAAAGAATGATAGAGTGACACGTGACAATATATGCAAGCATAAAAAATTGTTGCACGATTACCAGTTTACCACAATTACCACGTGTCAGTCTCTCATTCGGTCTTTAAGAATTGTTTTACGTGAATTAGTCTTTATATACATTACGACATAGTATACCTGAATCATGCTGAATAGCAATACGAGAATGAGGGTGCAGAACAAAAATGGCCATAAGAAGTTGAAATCATATCCTCTTTTTGCTGCCCAGAAAGTGAAGAGGGTGAGACTAACCACCAATACTGTAGTCAAGATGCTAGCCTCCAGTATGATGTCCGCTATCAAAAATAGATAAAATTTAAGAAACTGATCGAGTTTTTCGCTTTTAAATACTACTTTATGACAATTAACATTAACATTTTATCATAAAAAGTAAAAATCAAATATCTTCAATACCTTTGGAGAACACGCAAGCAACCCCGACCATAATAGAGAACAGAACAGTGAACACGCCCAAAAGGATGATATTTGTAGGATGGCGATTCATAAAGTAGCTCATTGTAAACATAACTGCAAATTCATTTTCATATAAATTAAATTTAATACTCAAGTGAGGAACATAAAGAAAAAAAAAAAAGTAATCTCAAATGGAGTCCCTAGCTTACCTATGATTGTAATAATGAAAATGATGATGTATACTATGAGACCCATTCGAGTACGAAAAAACTGATTAATTCGGGGGGTTAAAACGACAATAGATGCTACGAGAACTGTTAACAACAATTGCAATGTCAAGATCGAATAAACTTTTCGAATGAACCCCCAACGAAGTTTAGGATCTTCCATTTGTGTTGGGTAATGCTTCCCTGCTTCAATGTCATGTTGCTCCTTCCCCTTCCCCATATCAAACTTTTAGATATTAATATGCTTCAGTATATATATATTTAAATATTCTGATTAATATGAAAATACTATTTATCGGTCAACCACTGTGATTGATGAGTACATAATCAACCACAGGAGGCAGAGATAAATATATTTTCACATTCGACGAAATCAGACAAATGATGAGAATAAGTTAATTTATTGGTTTTCAAGAAATAACAAAAATGTTCTTCTATTTGGGTCAGTATAGAAGAATGGTTGAAAAGCAGAATGGTAATGCTAGAATCGCTCTTAGACATGAGCTTTTCAATTAGATAATGTACGTAGAAATATTTCCATTTATAACTCGATGATTCGAGCCTTTTTTTAGTTTCATAAACATTCAATAATCAAGAACAATACTCAAGGTAGAGAAAGACATGGACAAAATTTGGCTTCTACTTTTAGAAGCTGTAATGGATATTTTACGGGTTCATATATTACTTAGACATCGTTTGTTTTTTCTTTTCTTATAACTTTCTAAAATATATGTATATATATCATCATTCATCATATATGATAAAATGATTGTTACACAAACCTAAGCCTAGATGGCTTAATATATATATATATATATATATATATATATATATATATATATATATATATATATATATATATATATATATATATATATATGGAGTATATTTCTTTTATTCATAGATAACTCAAAAGCAAACGAGACCTTATTATATTAGGTAGTTAATCTTGTAGAGAAAAACAGTTGCCCAACATATGTTATAACTCGATAGATAGTAGAATTTATTTTAAGTGTTAAAATCTTGACATATTAATTGAAGTCATATTTTGTGACGATACATATTACATACATTTTTCAGACCGAAGAATGCTACAATACAGAAGATTCTACAGACTCAACTAATTGCGAAGATTAAGTTGTAACATGTAACTAATGTTCAAATTATTTAGATTGATTTTTCTTTAATAGAATTATCAACTTGTTGTAATCAAGAGATTAGACATAATCTCCGGAAAGAAGAAATCACCCTTGGATAGGTCATTTAATTAAAGGAAAATAGCTCAGATACATTATTTTTTTAAATTTTTATTACATTGTACATTAGTTTCTGCAATACATTCTTCATTCCAACAATTATCTATTCGAAAAAGGCAATGTTGTTCGAACACATGAAACACCTTCTTAACAGACAAAAACGGCTATTACCTGTAAACAGTATTCGAACACTATGAATTGTGTTCGTTGTTCGAACTCGAGTTCGAACAATTATAATACTGTGTTCGGACAAACAACTGTTCTAATATAGTAAATTTTCAAATTAATGATGCTGATATCAGCATCTCCACAAACAACGATTTATTTCATCACATAACACGTTAAACACATAAAAGTTCTTGAAAATATAGCATTATTACGTAACAAATTATACAACACAATAGTAACACACATAAAAGTCTTCAAACTTCACTTATCAAAACTCACAGCGTTGTACCTTTAAGGGTCACTCAAATTGTAAGTATAGTAATCTTGGGTTGGGGTCGAAGTTGACGCTTTTTCTTTACCTTTCACACTTATAATCATAACTGAAAAGTAAGAAAGATGATACACAGACATGCTCAAACACACGAATTCTGTCGAACAATAAACACATCATCAAAAAGGTCCTTGAAAACGTACTGAAAGAGCACTTGAAACAAGTTGATCGTGTCTATCGACCGAATGATATTAGACTTGATATTGCATGTGGCTTTAAAATAAATCTGTCATAAAACCAAGCATGGAGAGCCATATGTTATGCAATTGAGTTGTTGAGGGGTAGTAGTGCAGAATCATTTCGAATACGACCTTTGTATATGCATAATCTTAAATTGTATAACTCATGGAGCATAACCAACATTCTCACCGATGAGAAAAACATATTTTCTATGAGTTACATGTCGATTGGTGCATCGGTATGTTTTACTTTGTTTACATTTATTGTTTGTTAATGTAGTTAATTTAATTTATACAAAGTCATTGTTGTGTAGATACCTTCGTTCATTCGCTATGCACGCCCGATAATTATAATTGAAGGAGATCATTTGAAAGGTAGTTATTTAGGGACTAACTTGATTGCTGTGGGCATGGATGTGAACAATGACATCTTGTCGTTAGCCTACGGTATTGGTGCATATGAGAACAGCGATCATTGAACATGGTTTTTAGGGAATCTAAGGGATGCTCTAATGTCTTCTAAATGCTGTGTTGAGAATCTAATCTTTATTTCTGACAGGAGTCCTTCAATAGATGCGTGCATTTCATATGTTTTTCCAGAAGCTTTTCATGCACTTTGTTGTCCTACTTGCTCATGAACCTCAAGAGTGTATCTAAAAGGGTTAACACCATTATGAATGACACTACTCTAAGATGTGGAAGAATTACAGGAAGTATGAATTTGATCACCAGTTTAGAATTCTATCCAGATGTCTTTCAGATTCATGTAATATGCTGGGTGAATTGGGATTCCATGGATGTTCAAGGCACAACGTAACTTCGCATCAAAACTGTTATGAAGATCCCAAAACATGATCAACACCATCTATATGAGACATCTTAACAACAGTTCGCATTCATTTATTCAAAAAGTTTCCAAAATTAGAACGTTTAACCCAAACGTCAAAAATAGTAATACAATTATCTAAATAAATGTACTAGTAGTTTAAACAATGTGAAAATGAAAATGTTTAAACAAGATGAGCCAAAACTCTAATGATATGCAGTCATACTTGACCTCTAGTGCGGAAGCAAGCAAACTAAGGACCTGAGAATAAAACAAGCTAAAAATGTCAACACGGATGTTGGTGAGTTCATAGTTTTATTGCAGATAATAAAATAAAGTAGACCACAAGATTTCATTATTCGAAAATAGTATAAAAAGTCTAAGCCATTAGCACGCGGTAACTATGCTTAACGATTGAAAAATACCCTCTGCAAGTACACCTAGCCAAGGTGTGAAAGTTAGGAAGTATTAAACATCCGTTGACTGTTAGATCGACTAACCCAAATGGAGTTGTGAAACTCAGTAGATCTATTAATAGTATCGCGCTTACCATAACCGGTAATTAAGGGCTTTTTTAGCTAACAACTCATGCATAGATAAAGTAACTACTTGTTTCTAGCATGTAAAACATAAAAATATGCATGTATTCTCAGCCTAAAATAATTAGATAGTTTAAAATAGGGCTACGAAACTCACCTTCGAGTGAGCAACAAAAGTTACACAACAAACAGTATAAACATGTGACCGTGTTACTCAACCTCGAGTGAAAATGGTCATTTAGTGGTCAATATTAATCAAGATATATGAAATAACACATTTATGTCACAAATCACAATCCATAATGACTCAGGTTCAACTATTCCACCACAAGTTAAGATCGTATTAAGATAATAATTTTTTAATATTTCCAGCACTCAACACCTTATTTTGATCGGTCATAACTCACCCAAAAATGCATAAAAAATCACTAAACATTCCAGATCAATAGGTTATTCAAAGACCTTTCCGAAAAGTCCAGCCACGCTATCTAACTCATCCTACATTTAGGTTAGTTTTTCTTTTAATAGAGCGCATAAAACTTAATTAAATCATAACTAAATAAACTCTCACCAAAAAGTTTCGAGTCCGATATGAACAATTACCTATTCGACCTATAGATTTCAAATATTAAATTATTACAAAAAATAATATTTTTTTGACCCAAATCAGCAAATTCAAATACGAATTTTTAAGGTTTAACACAACGATAACTCAAATCAACGAACTAATACATATATAAAAAATATACCCTATCATGAGTGCGACATAAATAATTAAAACAACTAGAAAATAAAAATTAGGTTTATGTATTCTTATAATTAAAAGCTGGAATCACGAATCAATTGAGAATGATGACTAATCGGGTGCGTTTCTTGAATTTCAACTAATCGAGATGATCAATTTAACAAACGATGAAATTATTGTGATGGATTGGTGATGGTGTTGAGGTTCGGTCGTAAGAGAGCAAAGAGAGGAAGAGAAGAATAGTTGTTGGTTTAGGGTTTAACTAATTAATGAAAACTATATCAAATTACCATGTATCAAAGATAATTACACAAAACACCCCTCTTATTACACCCCCATAAGCGGTCCCCGAGAACAGTTAATAACCACAAGTTGTAATAACGAGAACGACCTGTAAATGAGATGTTTTTAAAAAGATATTTACTACAGTTGAAAAAGTAATAATTCAATGTTGATTACAAACCAAAGCAAAGTAAACCAAAACATAATGTTTAATATGAATAAAATGATGTAGACAAATGCAGAAAACACATATCCAAACAACTCAATCAACTTGTCCTAACAGCTTAGGTACCTAAGACAAAACATGCTTAACAATATCAATATAAATGTTGAGTGAGAGCATATGTTTATTAACAATAATAGTATCAGTTTATGGACCACAAGATTTTGAGTAACAAAAAGTGATATAGCAATATCAAAATAAGTATACGATGAGTGCTTAATATCAAAGCTAAACAATTGTACCCTTGATGCTTTGTTTTCACGCCGTAATCATTATTATTTAACCATGCTCTTGACCAACGGTCAAATGATAGCGATGTTAAACCCAATAGATATATGTATAATAACTAAGCTTACCTTAACCAGTAATTAACGATATTAAACTAGAGATTTTGCATGTGTAAAAACATGTAATTAAAGTAAACTCATGTTTACCATAAAGTTTAAGCACTTGTGTGCAACATGTAAAACACACCCCAAGTATAAAACATTTAAAAAATAAAGGTAGGGCTACGAAACTCACTTTATGAAATGTCCCGTTCATATTGATTATAAACGTTCCATATTAATTGATTTCGTTGCGAGGCTTTGACCTCTATATGAGACATTTTTCAAAGACTGCATTCGTTTTTAAAACAAACCATAACCTTTATTTTATCGACAAGGTTAAAAAGACACCACCTAGATTATACAGAAATGATAATCTAAAAATATCACACTTACACACTACCAATACATATTGGTTTACAATATTAATATGTTACAACAAAATAAATCCCGAATGCAGTTTTAAACAATATTATACAAACATGCTGACACCAAATCTTGTCCATATATTAGCATGCAACAGCGAAAGCTCTTAATAATCACCTGAGAATAAACATGCTTTAAACGTCAACAAAAATGTTGGTGAGTCATAGGTTTAACCTATATATTTATCAAATCGTAATAATAGACCACAAGATTTCATATTTCAATATACATCCCATACATAGAGATAAAAATCATTCATATGGTGAACACCTGGTAACCGACCTTAACAAGATGCATATAGAATATCCCCTATCATTCCGGGACTCCCTTCGAACATGATAAATTCGAAGTACAAAAGCATCCGGTACTTTGGATGGGGTTTGTTGAACCCAATAGATCTATCTTTAGGATTAGCGTCAATTAGGTTGTCTGTTTCCTAATTTTAGATTACCAGAATAAAAAGGGGCATATTCGGTTTAATAATTCAACCATAGAATGTAGTTTCACGTACTTGTGTCTATTTTGTAAAACATTTATAAAACCTGCATGTATTCTCATCCCAAAAATATTAGATTTTAAAAGTGGGACTATAACTCACTTTCACAGATTTTTACTTCGTCGGGAAGTAAGACTTGGCCACTGGTCGATTCACGAACCTATAACAAATATGTACATATATATCAAAGTATATTCAGAATATATTTATAACACTTTTAATACATTTTGATGTTTTAAGTTTATTAAGTCAGCTGTCCTCGTTAGTAACCTACAACTAGTTGTCCAACGTTAGATGTACAGAAAAAAAATTGATATATATTATCTTGAATCAATCCACGACCCAGTGTATACACGTCTCAGGATAGATCACAACTCAAAGTATATATATTTTTGGAATCAACCTCAACCCTGTATAGCTAACTCCCACATTACTGCATATAGAGTGTCTATGTTTGTTCGAAATAATATATACACATGGGTCGATATGATATGTCAAAACATTTGCATACGTGTCTATGGTATCCCAAGATTACATAATATATTAGAATACATGTATAATACAATATAATTTAGCTAGGATATGATTAATATAGATTTGTTACCAATTTTCACGTTGCTACAACAAGAAAAATTATCCAATCTTGTTTTACCCATAACTTCTTCATTTTAAATCCGTTTTGAGTGAATCAAATTGCTATGGTTTCATATTGAACTCTATTTTATGAATCTAAATATAAAAATTATAGGTTTATAGTCGGAAATATAAGTTACAAGTCATTTTTGTAAAGGTAGTCATTTTAGTCGAAAGAGCGACGTCTAGATGACCATTTTAGAAAACATACTTCCACTTTGAGTTTAACCATGATTTTTGGATATAGTTTCATGTTCATAAGAAAAATCATTTTCCCATAAGAACAACTTTTAAATCAAAGTTTATCATAGTTTTTAATTAACTAACCCAAAACAGCCCGCGGTGTTACTACGACGGCGTATATCCGGTTTTACGGTTTTTTTTTCTTCGTGTTTTCAGGTTTTAAATCATTAAGTTAGCATATCATATAGATATAGAACATGTGTCTAGTTGATTTTAAATGTCAAGTTAGAAGGATTAACTTTTGTTTGCGAACAAGTTTAGAATTAACTAAACTATGTTCTAGTGATTACAAGTGTAAACCTTCGAATAAGATAGTTTCATATATATGAATCGAATGATGTTATGAACATCATTACTACCTCAAGTTTTCTGAATAAAGCTACTGGAAATGAGAAAAATAGATCTAGCTTCAAAGGTGAAATGTCCCGTTCTTATTGATTAAAAACGTTCCATATTAATTGATTTCGTTGCGAGGTTTTGACCTCTATATGAGACGTTTTTCAAAGACTGCATTCATTTTAAAACAAACCATAACCTTTATTTCATCAATAAAGGTTTAAAAAGCTTTACGTAGATTATCAAATAATGATAATCTAAAATATCCTGTTTACACACGACCATTACATAATAGTTTACAATACAAATATGTTACAACAAAATAAGTTTCTTGAATGCAGTTTTTACACAATATCATACAAGCATAGACTCCAAATCTCGTCCTTATTTAAGTATGCGACAGCGGAAGCTCGTAATAATCACCTGAGAATAAACATGCTTAAAACGTCAACAAAAATGTTGGTGAGTTATAGGTTTAACCTATATATATCAAATCATAGTAATAGACCACAAGATTTCATATTTCAATACACATCCCATACATAGAGATAAAAATCATTCATATGGTGAACACCTGGTAACCGACATTAACAAGATGCATATATAAGAATATCCCCATCATTCCGGGACACCCTTCGGATATGATATAAATTTCGAAGTACTAAAGCATCCGGTACTTTGGATGGGGTTTGTTAGGCCCAATAGATCTATCTTTAGGATTCGCGTCAATTAGGGTGTCTGTTCCCTAATTCTTAGATTACCAGACTTAATAAAAAGGGGCATATTCGATTTCGATAATTCAACCATAGAATGTAGTTTCACGTACTTGTGTCTATTTTGTAAATCATTTATAAAACCTGCATGTATTCTCATCCCAAAAATATTAGATTTTAAAAGTGGGACTATAACTCACTTTCACAGATTTTTACTTCGTCGGGAAGTAAGACTTGGCCACTGGTTGATTCACGAACCTATAACAATATATACATATGTATCAAAGTATGTTCAAAATATATTTACAACACTTTTAATATATTTTGATGTTTTAAGTTTATTAAGTCAGCTGTCCTCGTTAGTAACCTACAACTAGTTGTCCACAGTTAGATGTACAGAAATAAATCGATAAATATTATCTTGAATCAATCCACGACCCAGTGTATACGTATCTCAGTATTGATCACAACTCAAACTATATATATTTTGGAATCAACCTCAACCCTGTATAGCTAACTCCAACATTCACATATAGAGTGTCTATGGTTGTTCCGAAATATATATAGATGTGTCGACATGATAGGTCGAAACATTGTATACGTGTCTATGGTATCTCAAGATTACATAATATACAATACAAGTTGATTAAGTTATGGTTGGAATAGATTTGTTACCAATTTTCACGTAGCTAAAATGAGAAAAATTATCCAATCTTGTTTTACCCATAACTTCTTCATTTTAAATCCGTTTTGAGTGAATCAAATTGCTATGGTTTCATATTGAACTATATTTTATGAATCTAAACAGAAAAAGTATAGGTTTATAGTCAGAAAAATAAGTTACAAGCCGTTTTTTTAAAGGTAGTCATTTTAGTCGAAAGAACGACGTCTAGATGACCATTTTAGAAAACATACTTCCACTTTGAGTTTAACCATAATTTTTGGATATAGTTTCATTTTCATAATAAAAATCATTTTCTCAGAATAACAACTTTTAAATTAAAGTTTATCATAGTTTTTAATTAACTAACCCAAAACAGCCCGCGGTGTTACTACGACGGCGTAAATCTAGTTTTACGGTGTTTTTCGTGTTTCCAGGTTTTAAATCATTAAGTTAGCATATCATATAGATATAGAACATGTTTTTAGTTGATTTTAAAAGTCAAGTTAGAAGGATTAACTTTTGTTTGCGAACAAGTTTAGAATTAACTAAACTATGTTCTAGTGATTACAAGTTTAAACCTTCGAATAAGATAGCTTTATATGTATGAATCGAATGATGTTATGACCATCAATACTACCTTAAGTTCCTTGGATAAACCTACTGGAAAAGAGAAAAATGGATTTAGCTTCAACGGATCCTTGGATGGCTCGAAGTTCTTGAAGCAGAATCATGACACGAAAACAAGTTCAAGTAAGATCATCACTTGAAATAAGATTGTTATAGTTATAGAAATTGAACCAAAGTTTGAATATGATTATTAAGTTGTATTAGAATGATAACCTACTGTAAAAAACAAAGATTTCTTGAGGTTGGATGATCACCTTACAAGATTGGAAGTGAGCTAGCAAACTTGAAAGTATTCTTGATTTTATGTAACTAGAACTTGTAAAATATATGAAGAACACTTAGAACTTGAAGATAGAACTTGAGAGAGATCAATTAGATGAAGAAAATTGAAGAATGAAAGTGTTTGTAGGTGTTTTTGGTCGTTGGTGTATGGATTAGATATAAAGGATATGTAATTTTGTTTTCATGTAAATAAGTCATGAATGATTACTCATATTTTTGTAATTTTATGAGATATTTCATGCTAGTTGCCAAATGATGGTTCCCACATGTGTTAGGTGACTCACATGGGCTGCTAAGAGCTGATCATTGGAGTGTATATACCAATAGTACATATATCTAAAAGCTGTGTATTGTACGAGTACGAATACGGGTGCATACGAGTAGAATTGTTGATGAAACTGAACGAGGATGTAATTGTAAGCATTTTTGTTAAGTAGAAGTATTTTGATAAGTGTATTGAAGTCTTTCAAAAGTGTATAAATACATATTAAAACACTACATGTGTATACATTTTAACTGAGTCGTTAAGTCATCGTTAGTCGTTACATGTAAATGTTGTTTTGAAACCTTTAGGTTAACGATCTTGTTGAATGTTATTAACCCATTGTTTATTATAATAAATGAGATGTTAAATTATTATATTATCATGATATTATGATATATAATATATCTTAGTATGATGTATATACAGTTAAATGTCATTACAACGATAATCGTTACATATATGTCTCGTTTCGAAATCATTAAGTTAGTAGTCTTATTTTTACATATGTATTTCATTGTTAATACACTTAATAATATATTTACTTATCATTTAACATAATTAACCAAGTATATCAATATCTTAATATGATTCATATGTACCTAGTAAGACGTTGTTATAACGATAATCGTTATATATATCGTTTTCGAGTTTCTTAAATTAATAGTCTCATTTTTATGTATATAACTCATTGTTAAAATACCTAATGAGATACATACTTATAATAAAATCATGTTAACTATATATATAACCATATATATGTCATCGTATAGTTTTTACAAGTTTTAACGTTTGTGAATCACCGGCCAACTTGGGTGGTCAATTGTCTATATGAAACATATTTCAATTAATCAAGTCTTAACAAGTTTGATTGCTTAACATGTTGGAAACATTTAATCATGTAAATATCAATCTCAATTAATATATATAAACATGGAAAAGTTCGGGTCACTACAGTACCTACCCGTTAAATAAATTTCGTCCCGAAATTTTAAGCAGTTGGAGGTGTTGACGAATCTTCTGGAAATAGATGCGGGTATTTCTTCTTCATCTGATCTTCACGCTCTCAGGTGAACTCGGGTCCTCTACGAGCATTCCATCGAACCTTAACAATTGGTATCTTGTTTTGCTTAAGTCTTTTAACCTCACGATCCATTATTTCGACGGGTTCTTCGATGAATTGGAGTTTTTCGTTGATTTGGATTTCATCTAACGGAATAGTGAGATCTTCTTTAGCAAAACATTTCTTCAAATTCGAGACGTGGAAAGTGTTATGTACAGCCGCGAGTTGTTGAGGTAACTCAAGTCGGTAAGCTACTGGTCCGACACGATCAATAATCTTGAATGGTCCAATATACCTTGGATTTAATTTCCCTCGTTTACCAAATCGAACAACGCCTTTCCAAGGTGCAACTTTAAGCATGACCATCTCTCCAATTTCAAATTC
Organism: Rutidosis leptorrhynchoides; assembly: GCF_046630445.1. NCBI lineage: Eukaryota > Viridiplantae > Streptophyta > Magnoliopsida > Asterales > Asteraceae > Rutidosis > Rutidosis leptorrhynchoides. Next base: position 217,345,346 of record NC_092338.1, on the reverse strand, counting down.
TATATCTTTTCTTTTAATGTCAGCATAGCTCTTTTGTCGACTTTGGGCGGTTTTCAATCGTTGTTGAATTTGGATGATCTTCTCGGTAGTTTCTTGTATAATCTCCGGACCCGTAATCTGTCTATCCCCCACTTCACTCCAACAAATTAGAGACCTGCACTTTCTACCATAAAGTGCTTCAAACGGTGCCATCTCAATGCTTGAATGGTAGCTGTTGTTGTAGGAAAATTCTACTAACGGTAGATGTCGATCCCAACTGTTTCTGAAATCAATAACACATGCTCGTAGCATGTCTTCAAGCGTTTGTATCGTCCTTTTGCTCTGCCCATCAGTTTGTGGATGATAGGCAGTACTCATGTCTAGACGAGTTCCTAATGCTTGCTGTAATGTCTGCCAGAATCTTGAAATAAATCTGCCATCCCTATCAGAGATAATAGAAATTGGTATTCCATGTCTGGAGACGACTTCCTTTAAATACAGTCGTGCTAACTTCTCCATCTTGTCATCTTCTCTTATTGGCAGGAAGTGTGCTGATTTGGTGAGACGATCAACTATTACCCAAATAGTATCAAAACCACTTGCAGTCCTTGGCAATTTAGTGATGAAATCCATAGTAATGTTTTCCCATTTCCATTCTGGGATTTCGGGTTGTTGAAGTAGACCTGATGGTTTCTGATGCTCAGCTTTGACCTTAGAACACGTCAAACATTCTCCTACGTATTTAGCAACATCGGCTTTCATACCCGGCCACCAAAAATGTTTCTTGAGATCCTTGTACATCTTCCCCGTTCCAGGATGTATTGAGTATCTGGTTTTATGAGCTTCTCTAAGTATCATTTCTCTCATATCTCCAATTTTTGGTACCCAAATCCTTTCAGCCCTATACCGGGTTCCGTCTTCCCGAATATTAAGATGCTGCTCCGATCCTTTGGGTATTTCATCCTTTAAATTTCCTTCTTTTAAAACTCCTTGTTGCGCCTCCTTTATTTGAGTAGTAAGGTTATTATGAATCATTATATTCATAGATTTTACTCGAATGGGTTCTCTGTCCTTCCTGCTCAAGGCTTCGGCTACCACATTTGCCTTCCCCGGGTGGTAACGAATCTCAAAGTCGTAATCATTCAACAATTCAATCCACCTACGCTGCCTCATATTCAGTTGTTTCTGATTAAATATGTGTTGAAGACTTTTGTGGTCGGTATATATAATACTTTTGACCCCATATAAGTAGTGCCTCCAAGTCTTTAATGCAAAAACAACCGCGCCTAATTCCAAATCATGCGTCGTATAATTTTACTCGTGAATCTTCAATTGTCTAGACGCATAAGCAATCACCTTCGTTCGTTGCATTAATACACAACCGAGACCTTGCTTTGATGCATCACAATAAATCACAAAATCATCATTCCCTTCAGGCAATGACAATATAGGTGCCGTAGTTAGCTTTTTCTTCAATAACTGAAACGCTTTCTCTTGTTCATCATTCCATTCAAATTTCTTCCCTTTATGCGTTAATGCAGTCAAGGGTTTTGCTATTCTGGAAAAGTCTTGGATGAACCTTCTGTAGTAACCAGCTAGTCCTAAAAACTGGCGTATGTGTTTCGGAGTTTTCGGGGTTTTCCACTTTTCAACAGTTTCTATCTTTGCCGGATCCACCTTAATACCTTCTTTGTTCACTATGTGACCGAGGAATTGAACTTCTTCCAACCAAAATGCACACTTTGAAAACTTAGCGTACAATTCTTCCTTCCTCAATACTTCTAACACCTTTCTCAAATGTTCACCGTGTTCTTGGTCATTCTTTGAGTAAATAAGTATGTCATCAATGAAAACAATGACAAACTTGTCAAGGTATGGTCCACACACTCGGTTCATAAGGTCCATGAACACAGCTGGTGCATTAGTTAAACCAAACGGCATGACCATAAACTCGTAATGACCGTAACGTGTTCTGAAAGCAGTCTTTGGAATATCATCTTCTTTCACCCGCATTTGATGATACCCGGAACGTAAGTCAATCTTTGAATAAACAGACGAGCCTTGTAGTTGATCAAATAAGTCATCTATTCTCGGTAGTGGGTAGCGGTTCTTGATGGTAAGTTTGTTAAACTCTCGGTAGTCGATACACAACCTGAATGTACCATCTTTCTTCTTGACAAACAAAAAACAGGAGCTCCCCACGGTGATGTGCTTGGTCGAATGAAACCACGCTCTAAAAGTTCTTGTAATTGGCTTTGCAGTTCTTTCATCTCGCTGGGTGCGAGTCTGTAAGGAGCACGAACTATTGGTGCATCTCCTGGTACAAGATCTATTTGAAATTCAACGGATCGATGTGGGGGTAATCCCGGTAATTCTTTCGGAAATACATCGGGAAATTCTTTTGCAATGGGAACATCATTGATGCTTTTTTCTTCAGTTTGTACTTTCTCGACGTGTGCTAGAACAGCATAGCAACCTTTTCTTATTAGTTTTTGTGCCTTCAAATTACTAATAAGATGTAGCTTCGTGTTGCCCTTTTCTCCGTACACCATTAAGGGTTTTCCTTTTTCTCGTATAATGCGAATTGCATTTTTGTAACAAACGATCTCTGCTTTCACTTCTTTCAACCAGTCCATACCGATTATCACATCAAAACTCCCTAACTCTACTGGTATCAAATCAATCTTAAATGTTTCGCTAACCAGTTTAATTTCTCGATTCCGACATATATTATCTGCTGAAATTAATTTACCATTTGCTAATTCGAGTAAAAATTTACTATCCAAAGGCGTCAATGGACAACTTAATTTAGCACAAAAATCTCTACTCATAGAGCTTCTATCCGCACCCGAATCAAATAAAACTAAAGCAGATTTATTGTCAATAAGAAACGTACCCGTAACAAGCTCCGGGTCTTCCTGTGCCTCTGCCGCATTAATATTGAAAACTCTTCCACGGCCTTGTCCATTCGTGTTCTCCTGGTTCGGGCAATTTCTAATAATGTGGCCCGGTTTTCCACATTTATAACAAACTACATTGGCATAACTTGCTCCGACACTACTTGCTCCGCCATTACTCGTTCCGACACCATTTGTTCCTTTCGTTCTGTTAACCCCTGGTCCGTAGACCTCACACTTCGCCGCGCTATGACCATTTCTTTTACACTTGTTGCAAAATTTGGTGCAGAATCCCGAGTGATACTTTTCACACCTTTGGCATAGCTGCTTCTGATTGTTGTTGTTGTTGCGGTTGTTATTGTTGTTGGGATGATTGTTGTAGTTGTTGTTGTTGTTGTTGTTGTTGTTGTTGTTGTTGTTGTTGTTGGGCCATTTGTTATAGTTGCGATTGATGTTGCGATTGTTGGGATAATTATTGCGATTATTATTGTAATTGCTGTTGTTGTTGTATTGGTGACTCTTATCACCGTTTTCCTCCCACTTTCTTTTGACTTGCTTCACATTGGCCTCTTCAGCCATCTGTTCTTTAATTCTTTCCTCAATCTGGTTCACTAGTTTGTGAGCCATTCTACATGCCTGTTGTATGGAGGCGGGCTCGTGTGAACTTATATCTTCTTGGATTCTTTCCGGTAATCCTTTCACAAACGCGTCGATCTTCTCTTCCTCATCCTCGAACGCTCCCGGACACAATAGGCACAATTCTGTGAATCGTCTTTCGTACGTGGTAATATCAAATCCTTGGGTTCGTAACCCTCTAAGTTCTGTCTTGAGCTTATTGACCTCGGTTCTGGGACGGTACTTCTCGTTCATCAAGTGCTTGAATGCTGACCACGGTAGTGCATAAGCATCATCTTGTCCCACTTGCTCTAGATAGGTATTCCACCATGTTACGCAGAACCTGTGAAGGTATGCGTAGCGTACTTCACTTTGTCCTCTTCAGTACACTTACTTATGGCAAACACCGATTCGACCTTCTCGGTCCACCGTTTCAATCCGATCGGTCCTTCGGTTCCATCAAATTCCAAAGGTTTGCAGGCAGTGAATTCTTTGTAGGTGCATCCTACACGATTTCCTGTACTGCTAGATCCAAGGTTATTGTTGGTATGTAACGCAGCCTGTACTGCGGCTATGTTTGAAGCTAGAAAAGTACGGAATTCCTCTTCATTCATATTCACTGTGTGTCGAGTAGTCGGTGCCATTTCCTTCAAAATAGTCAAATGGAACAAGTTAATCATACAGAATATTAAGAGTAGTTAATAGTATTTCGTAGCATAATATGAACTCATTTATAAAAGCTTTTTCTTCATATTAGCGTTTTATAAGTTTAAATTCGGGTAGTACCTACCCGTTAAGTTCATACTTAGTAGCTAATATACAATTCAACTACTACAATTCTATATGAAAAACTGATTATAATAATATTTCGCGTTCAAACTTTTATACAATATTTTACAAACTTACAATACCGCTTATTTTACATATAGCATGAAATATAGCACACAATAAATTTGATACAAGATGGTTGTGAAGATAATTCTAGCTAGTACACAAGTCGTTCAGCAAAGGCAATAAAGACACGTAATTCATACGTCCAGAAACAAGTCATGCATTCTGGTTTTACTAGGATTACTTCCCATCCTTGGTCTTGTGGAACATAACTGTTATGGCCATTGATAAGATAGCGTGTTGTAACGTCGTCAAAGGGACGAGGGTTACGTAATGTCCAACAGTCCCGTAACAATCTAAAAACCTCATTTCTTACCCCAATTACCGACTCCGTCACTTGTGGGAACGTTTTGTTTAATAGTTGTAGGCCGATGTTCTTGTTCTCACTTTGGTGAGAAGCGAACATTACTAATCCGTAAGCATAACATGCTTCTTTATGTTGCATGTTAGCCGCTTTTTCTTAATCACGAAGTCCAATATTCGGATATATTGAGTCAAAATAATTTCTTAACCCATTGCGTAAAATAGCATTTGGGTTCCCCGCAATATATGCGTCAAAGTAAACACATCGTAACTTATGGATTTTCCAATGTGATATCCCCCATCTTTCGAATGAAAGCCTTTTATAAACCAAGGCATTCTTGGAACGTTCTTCGAATGTCTTACAAACTGATCTCGCCTTAAATAGTTGTGCCGAAGAATTCTAACCGACTCTAGACAAGATTTCATCAATTATCTCTCCGGGTAGGTCTCTTAAAATATTGGGTTGTCTATCCATTTTGTGTTTTTATACTGTAAAATAGACAAGAGTTAGATTCATAAAAAAAATACTTATTAATACAAGCAATTTTTACATATATCATAAAGCATAAGCACACTATATTACTTATATTACACCACACGAATACAACTATCTTATTCCGACTCGCTTGTTTCTTCTTCTTCGATTTTGGTTCGTTTTGCCAAGTTTCTAGGGATATATGATGTTCCCCTAATACGAGCCGTCGTTATCCACATTGGTTTAGAAAAACCTGGTGGTTTAGAGGTTCCCGGGTCATTGTTATAACTTAAGGACTTCGGGGGTTGACGATACATATAAAGTTCATCGGGGTTGGAATTAGATTTCTCTATTTTTATGCCCTTTCCCTTATTATTTTCTTTTGCCTTTTTAAATTCAGTTGGGGTAATTTCTATAACATCATCGGAATTCTCGTCGAAATCCGATTCATCGGAGAATTGGTAATCCTCCCAATATTTTGCTTCCTTGGCGGAAACACCATTGACCATAATTAACCTTGGTCGGTTGGTTGAGGATTTTCTTTTACTTAACCGTTTTATTATTTCCCCCACCGATTCTACTTCTTCATCCGGTTCCGATTCTTCTTCCGGTTCCGATTCTTCTTCCGGTTCCGACTCTTCTTCCGGTTCCTCTTCGGGAACTTGTGAATCAGTCCACGAATAATTCCAATTTACATTTGACTCTTCATTATTATTAGGTGAATCAATGAGACTTGTTCTAGAGGTAGACATCTATCACATAATATCAAACACGTTAAGAGATTAATATATCACATAATATTCACATGTTAAAAATATATAGTTTCCAACAAAATTTGTTAAGCAATCATTTTTCAAGTAAACACGGTCGAAGTCCAGACTCACTAATGCATCCTAACAAACTCCATAAGACACACTAATGCAAAATTCTGGTTCTCTAAGACCAACGCTCTGATACCAACTGAAATGTCCCGTTCTTATTGATTAAAAACGTTCCATATTAATTGATTTCGTTGCGAGGTTTTGACCTCTATATGAGACGTTTTTCAAAGACTGCATTCATTTTAAAACAAACCATAACCTTTATTTCATCAATAAAGGTTTAAAAAGCTTTACGTAGATTATCAAATAATGATAATCTAAAATATCCTGTTTACACACGACCATTACATAATAGTTTACAATACAAATATGTTACAACAAAATAAGTTTCTTGAATGCAGTTTTTACACAATATCATACAAGCATGGACTCCAAATCTCGTCCTTATTTAAGTATGCGACAGCGGAAGCTCTTAATAATCACCTGAGAATAAACATGCTTAAAACGTCAACAAAAATGTTGGTGAGTTATAGGTTTAACCTATATATATCAAATCATAGTAATAGACCACAAGATTTCATATTTCAATACACATCCCATACATAGAGATAAAAATCATTCATATGGTGAACACCTGGTAACTGACATTAACAAGATGCATATATAAGAATATCCCCATCATTCCGGGACACCCTTCGGATATGATATAAATTTCGAAGTACTAAAGCATCCGGTACTTTGGATGGGGTTTGTTAGGCCCAATAGATCTATCTTTAGGATTCGCGTCAATTAGGGTGTCTGTTCCCTAATTCTTAGATTACCAGACTTAATAAAAAGGGGCATATTCGATTTCGATAATTCAACCATAGAATGTAGTTTCACGTACTTGTGTCTATTTTGTAAATCATTTATAAAACCTGCATGTATTCTCATCCCAAAAATATTAGATTTTAAAAGTGGGACTATAACTCACTTTCACAGATTTTTACTTCGTCGGGAAGTAAGACTTGGCCACTGGTTGATTCACGAACCTATAACAATATATACATATATATCAAAGTATGTTCAAAATATATTTACAACACTTTTAATATATTTTGATGTTTTAAGTTTATTAAGTCAGCTGTCCTCGTTAGTAACCTACAACTAGTTGTCCACAGTTAGATGTACAGAAATAAATCGATAAATATTATCTTGAATCAATCCACGACCCAGTGTATACGTATCTCAGTATTGATCACAACTCAAACTATATATATTTTGGAATCAACCTCAACCCTGTATAGCTAACTCCAACATTCACATATAGAGTGTCTATGGTTGTTCCGAAATATATATAGATGTGTCGACATGATAGGTTGAAACATTGTATACGTGTCTATGGTATCTCAAGATTACATAATATACAATACAAGTTGATTAAGTTATGGTTGGAATAGATTTGTTACCAATTTTCACGTAGCTAAAATGAGAAAAATTATCCAATCTTGTTTTACCCATAACTTCTTCATTTTAAATCCGTTTTGAGTGAATCAAATTTCTATGGTTTCATATTGAACTCTATTTTATGAATCTAAACAGAAAAAGTATAGGTTTATAGTCGGAAAAATAAGTTACAAGCCATTTTTGTAAAGGTAGTCATTTCAATCGAAAGAACGACGTCTAGATGACCATTTTAGAAAACATACTTCCACTTTGAGTTTAACCATAATTTTTGGATATAGTTTCATGTTCATAATAAAAATCATTTTCTCAGAATAACAACTTTTAAATCAAAGTTTATCATAGTTTTTAATTAACTAACCCAAAACAGCCCGCGGTGTTACTACGACGGCGTAAATCCGGTTTTACGGTGTTTTTCGTGTTTCCAGGTTTTAAATCATTAAGTTAGCATATCATATAGATATAGAACATGTGTTTAGTTGATTTTAAAAGTCAAGTTAGAAGGATTAACTTTTGTTTGCGAACAAGTTTAGAATTAACTAAACTATGTTCTAGTGATTACAAGTTTAAACCTTCGAATAAGATAGCTTTATATGTATGAATCGAATGATGTTATGACCATCAATACTACCTTAAGTTCCTTGGATAAACCTACTGGAAAAGAGAAAAATGGATTTAGCTTCAACGGATCCTTGGATGGCTCGAAGTTCTTGAAGCAGAATCATGACACGAAAACAAGTTCAAGTAAGATCATCACTTGAAATAAGATTGTTATAGTTATAGAAATTGAACCAAAGTTTGAATATAATTATTAACTTGTATTAGAATGATAACCTACTGTAAGAAAAAAATATTTCTTGAGGTTGGATGATCACCTTACAAGATTGGAAGTGAGCTAGCAAACTTGAAAGTATTCTTGATTTTATGTAACTAGAACTTGTAAAATATATGAAGAACACTTAGAACTTGAAGATAGAACTTGAGAGAGATCAATTAGATGAAGAAAATTGAAGAATGAAAGTGTTTGTAGGTGTTTTTGGTCGTTGGTGTATGGATTAGATATAAAGGATATGTAATTTTGTTTTCATGTAAATAAGTCATGAATGATTACTCATATTTTTGTAATTTTATGAGATATTTCATGCTAGTTGCCAAATGATAGTTCCCACATGTGTTAGGTGACTCACATGGGCTGCTAAGAGCTGATCATTGGAGTGTATATACCAATAGTACATATATCTAAAAGCTGTGTATTGTACGAGTACGAATATGGGTGCATACGAGTAGAATTATTGATGAAACTGAACGAGAATGTAATTGTAAGCATTTTTATTAAGTAGAAGTATTTTGATAAGTGTATTGAAGTCTTTCAAAAGTGTATAAATACATATTAAAACACTACATGTGTATACATTTTAACTGAGTTGTTAAGTCATCGTTAGTCGTTACATGTAAATGTTGTTTTGAAACCTTTAGGTTAACGATCTTGTTGAATGTTATTAACCCATTGTTTATTATAATAAATGAGATGTTAAATTATTATATTATCATGATATTATGATATATAATATATCTTAGTATGATGTATATACAGTTAAATGTCGTTACAACGATAATCGTTACATATATGTCTCGTTTCGAAATCATTAAGTTAGTAGTCTTATTTTTACATATGTATTTCATTGTTAATACACTTAATAATATATTTACTTATAATTTAACATAATTAACCAAGTGTATCAATATCTTAATATGATTCATATGTACCTAGTAAGACGTTGTTATAACGATAATCGTTATATATATCGTTTTCGAGTTTCTTAAATTAATAGTCTCATTTTTATGTATATAACTCATTGTTAAAATACCTAATGAGATACATACTTATAATAAAATCATGTTAACTATATATATAACCATATATATGTCATCGTATAGTTTTTACAAGTTTTAACGTTTGTGAATCACCGGCCAACTTGGGTGGTCAATTGTCTATATGAAACATATTTCAATTAATCAAGTCTTAACAAGTTTGATTGCTTAACATGTTGGAAACATTTAATCATGTAAATATCAATCTCAATTAATATATATAAACATGGAAAAGTTCGGGTCACTACAAAAGGATCCTTGGATGGCTTGAAAGTTCTTGAAGCAGAATCATGACACGAAAACAGTTCAAGTAAGATTTTCACTCGAAATAAGATTGTTATAGTTATAGAAATTGAATCAAAGTTTGAATATGAGTATTACCTTGTATTAGAAAGATATCTTACTGTAAATAAGAAAGATTTCTTGAGGTTGGATGATCACTCTATAAGATTGGAAGTAAGCTAGCAAACTTGGAAGTGTTGTTAGTGTGTTCTTGAGTAGTTGTTTTGTATCTTGGTTTATGTATGGATTTATGAACTAGATTGAGCTAGATTTTGATGAAGATCATGAAGAAAACTCAGAACAAAGGAATAACACTTGAGAGAGAGTAGTTTGATGCATGTAAGTTGCAAAATGAAAGTGTTTGTGTACACTAAGATTCACGTGAATATGGATCAATCATATAGGCTCCATTAGTGTGTTATTTTGTGAGATATTTCATGTTTGATGTTAAATGATGGTTCCCACATGGTTAGGTGACTCAGATGGGCTGCTAAGAGCTGATCATTAAAGTGTATATACCAATAGTAAATACATTTAGAAGCTGTGTATTGTACGAGTACAAATACGAGTGCATACGAGTAGAATTGTTGATGAAAATGAATGAGGATGTAAATGTAAGCATTTTTGTTAAGTAGAAGTACTTTGATAAGTGTCTTGAAGTCTTTCAAAAGTGTGTGAATACATATTAAAACACTACATGTATATACATTTTAACTAAGTCGTTAAGTCATCGTTAGTCGTTACATGTAAGTGTTGTTTTGAAACATTTAGGTTAACGATCTTGTTAAATGTTGTTAACCCATTGTTTATTATATGTAAATAGATGTTAAATTATTACATTATCATGATATTATGATATATTAATATATGTTAGTATGATATATATACAGTTAAATGTCGTTACAATGATAATCGTTACGTATATGTCTCGTTTCGAAATCCTTAAGTTAGTAGTTTTGTTTTTACATATGTAGTTCATTGTTAATACACTTAATGATATATTTACTTATCATTTATCATGTTTAACAAAGTGTATCAATATCTTAATATGATTCATATGTATTTAGTAAGACGTTGTTATAACGATAATCGTTATATATATCGTTTTCGAGTTTCTTAATTCAATAGTCTCATTTTTATGTATATAACTCATTGTTAAAATACCTAATGAGATACTTACTTATCATAATATCATGTTAACTATATATAAATATATATATATATATATATATATATATATATATATATATATATATATATATATATATATATATATATATATATATATATATATATATATATATATATATATATCATCATATAGTTTTTACAAGTTTTAACGTTCGTGAATCACTGCTCAACTTGGGTGGTCAATTGTCTATATGAAACCTATTTCAATTAATCAAGTCATAACAAGTTTGAATGCTTAACATGTAGGAAACACTTAATCATGTAAATAACAATTTCATTTAATATATATAAACATGAAAAGTTCGGGTCACTACAGTACCTACCCGTTAAATAAATTTCGTCCCGAAATTTTAAGCAATTGGAGGTGTTGACGTATCTTCTGGAAATAAGTGCGGGTATTTCTTCTTCATCTGATCTTCTCGTTCCCAGGTGAACTCGGGTCCTCTATGAGCATTCCATCGAACCTTAACAATTGGTATCTTGTTTTGCTTAAGTCTTTTAACCTCACGATCCATTATTTCGACGGGTTCTTCGACGAATTGAAGTTTTTTGTTGATTTGGATTTCGTCTAACGGAATAGTGAGATCTTCATTCGCAAAAAATTTCTTCAAATTTGAGACGTGGAAAGTGTTATGTACAGTCGCGAGTTGTTGAGGTAACTCAAGTTGGTAAGCTACTGGTCCGACACGATCAATAATCTTGAATGGTCCAATATACCTTGGATTTAATTTCCCTCGTTTACCAAATCGAACAACGCCTTTCCAAGGTGCAACTTTAAGCATGACCATCTCTCCAATTTCAAAATCTATATCTTTTCTTTTAATGTCAGCGTAGCTCTTTTGTCGACTTTGGGCGGTTTTCAACCGTTGTTGAATTTGGATGATCTTCTCGGTAGTTTCTTGTATTATCTCCGAACCCGTAATCTGTCTATCCCCCACTTCACTCCAACAAATCGGAGACCTGCACTTTTATAGTGACCCGTCCTAATCCACCTGGACGAAGTCATCAACATCTGGTCCCATTGCGAGGTACTGACCTAAATATGTCATGTACGACTCCAAGTATTATCTTTAAAATGAGCAAATGCACAGCGGAAGATTTCTTTCATACCTGAGAATAAACATGCTTAAAAGTGTCAACCAAAAGGGTTGGTGAGTTCATAGGTTTATCATAACAATCATTTCAATATGTAAATAGACCACAAGATTTCCGTTTATAAATACATGTACACTCACAAGTGTATAAAAGTATTCTATAAGTTGTAGGCACTCGGTAACAAGCCTTAACGTTCATGTTTTACCCTCTGAAGTACACCAGATCAGGTGTGTTTAATATAACATCGAAGTACTAAAGCATCCCATAGTCAGGATGGGGTTTGTCAGGCCCAATAGATCTATCTTTAGGATTCGCGCCTACCGTACATAGACAAGTAGTTTAATGTTACCAAGCTAAGGGTATATTTCTGGTTTAAACCCACATAGAATTAGTTTTAGTACTTGTGCCTATTTCGTAAAACATTTATAAAACAACGCATGTATTCTCAGCCCAAAAATATATATAAAAAGGGAATAATGAAACTCACCATACTGTATTTTGTAGTAAAAATACATATAACAACATTGAACAAATGTAGGGTTGGCCTCGGATTCACGAACCTATATCAGTAATATATATTAACACATATTATTAATCAACTATGTTTATAAATCTTATAATGTATTATGATTAATATCCTTATATATAATTATATTATATTAATACTTATAATGGATTATATTATATACATGATATATATAGTTTAATTTATATTATAAATATATTAAAACATAATAGTTTGTAATATTACTTTTATTTATGTTATAATTATATTTTATATAAAGGATATTTGTTATAATAATAATAATACTAATAATAATATTTATAATAATAAATAGTAGTGGTCATAAAATATAATGATAATAATAATAATAATACTTATAAAAATAATAATGATAATGATAATTTTAATAATAATGATAAAACTAATTTTAATAAAAAATGTTGTTTTTAATAATAATGACATTTTTAATAATAGTGGTACTTTTAATGATATAATAGTAATAATAATAATAATTTCAATAATAATAATAATAATTAATAATTAATAATAATAATAATAATAATAATAATAATAATAATAATAATAATAATAATAATAATAATAATAATAAAAATAATAAAAATTTATACCATTCGTGAATCATTATCATCATCAACATACATCCATCATCATCATCTTATCATCATGTATTATCATCGACATCATATAACATCATTGAAATTATCATACATCATCATTGTCATTTTACCATCACCTTATTATAATCACCATCATTCATATAGCATAATCATCATCATGACCTTCACTATTACTATTATCATCATCTTATACCATCATTATCAACTTAACATCGTCTCATCATACAACATCATCATTATCGATATCTTTGTATTTATCAATATCATTCGATTATCTCGTCCTCACTTTTATCAACCTCGTACCCTTCTCATCGTATACATAATTCGTTATTAATCATCATCATCTTTTACTTCTATTACTGTACATTATTATCGAAATTATTATGATCGTCCTATGTTCCACTCTCTCACGCCCATATGTTTATGAGTCCAAATACAAGAATTTAAAAGGGCCCAAGATTATCCCACTTACACAATCTCAATCGGCCTAATTAACATCAAATGGTTTACAGTATTAATCTTTAATGTCCTTGTTTCGATGGAAGGGAAAGAAAACAAACATAGCAGCCATTAAAGTCTTATGATTTTAAATAAGTCTTGGGTCCCTATGGTTTATCACTTGTCGGCCAACAGACAAGGAAAAAGTAAACGTCCAAATCTTCTTTTTAATTATTATCATTGTCTATCAATTTCTTGGTTATCATGGTAAAAGAAAAATATAAAGATACCTATGTATACCAAGAGGAAGATACCAGCTGTAGCGGTAGTAATGGGTGATGCAACAGTACGTGGTCGTTTGGGTTATAAACAGAATCAATATATGGGAATTCACAATTTGCAATTTGGAGAGAGAGACAAGACGTAGATGAAGAGAGAGATGGTGGTGGAGGTGGTGAATGGAGGTGACTCGTTGGTGGTGGTGTGGTTTGGTCTTTGATGGTTCTATATTAGTAAACAGAATTGAAAATATTGATTTTTAAGAGGTGGTGATACGGTTGTCGGCGGTTGTTCATGGTGGAGATGAGCCGTTGGTGTTGGGGTTTATGATGGTAGTTGTAGGAGTCGATATGGTGGTGGCTTCAATGAAGTTTAGTAAGGGTCTGATCGAACATAAATAACACGACAAGGGTTGTGATCATGTGGTGGTTTAGTATTGATTTTGGGGTAGTGTTTCGATGGCACAAAACAACATAAATGGTGGTACGTGGTTTTTGGGTTTCAAAGGTGATGAAGGTTGTAGGATGAGTAAAGTGGTGATTGCTGTTGGTTACTTACGAAGAGAGAAAGGAGGAAATAAAAGTGGTGGCGGGTTGTTCATAGAGATGATAATTGTGGCGGTTTGAAGGTTGCAGTGATGGTTGTAGCCAATGAAAACGAGAAAGAGAGGAAGAGTAGTGACAGATTTATATATAACTCTTACTCTATATGTGTATATATGATGTATAATAGTTAGTAGAGAGCATTAAAGCAAAAACACTGAATGATAATTGAATACACAGTAACAACCAAACTTTTTATCAATCGAATCTCCCATGTGACTTTAACAATAATAATATAATAATTATAATAATAATAATTTAATCAATCGTGAATCCAGTAATCTAACAATTCATTCACGAGAGTTTACAATGATTCTCTGCCGACACTTTAACACGGGTAATGTATCGTACTCCGTTATTAACTCAGTGGAGGATAAAAGTGTTCAGAAAAATCTCAAAATTTTAAATTAACTATATTTATTTATTTTGGTTATTATGGTATAAAATTTGGTCATTAATTTATTAAATAAAATATACATCAACTGTCCCTCTCATTTATGGGTGAAATATAAAAAGTGTTAAAATTTAATAGCTGGATCCTAAATATATTTTTAGTAAGCCTAAAATTTATAGAACTCATTTTCGGATCACCATTTATTTTAATAATACATAAGTTTGAATTTAACTTGCTTACTATCAATCAAAACATTCAACGAGTATTACAATTATTTAATATTTATTTTTAATATGCTTTATTTATATATAGAGATATATTTTAAATAATAATTATTATAATATCCTATTTTATTTTATTTCATTAAAATTTTTTTATAACAACAATATATAATACTTCAAATTATATTTCGAATTATTATTTATTTATACATACACACATATCTATTTACGATTAATTGTTCGTGAACCGTCGAGAGCAGTCGAAGGTCAAATGAATATATTAAACACAGTTCAAAGTTTTTAAGATTTCAACATTACAGACCCTGCTTATCGTGTCGAAAACAAAGATTAAGTTTAAATTTGGTCGAAAATTTTCGGGTCGTCACAGTACCTACCCGTTAAAGAAATTTCGTCCCGAAATTTGAGTGAGGTGGTCATGGCTAACAATAAAAATGTTTTCATGATGAAAAAGTGTTGATAAATAGAATTTCATAAACATTGAGTAATATAGATAAAATAATTCGATTACTCGAGGCGTACGCGTGAAGCTATCACAAAATAGTGAATGAAATAAAGTTTTGTCTTAACTCTTGACGTGGTCATGGTTGAATTTAGGAAAAATAAGGTTCATCTTAACCTTTGACGTTGTCTCGATTGAATTCCGGAATTCAAAGAAAATTTTGGAAATCTATAAGATCTGACTCTTCGGAGAATAGGGAAATTAGGTTTCTCTTTAATTAAATACGTTAATCTACCTCGATTTCTTTGTCTGGTATTTTCACTATAAATGAACTTCTTTTGTTCCATTTTTTTTTTCACCACTCCAATACTTTCTTTCTCGATCCATACTTTCAATGATTGTGAATATGTTTAATCCAACTCTGGTTCTTAACCTCATCTGGTTCTTAACCTCATTCTGACTATTACAACAATCATTCTTCTATTCCAACTCCCACCAGAGGAATCTGTTTATTTCTACTATGCCCTAGGGATTATTGTATGTATAATCCTTTCGTGTCGTTTTATTGCTATACGCAATGATATCCACGGTTTGTAATTTCAGTGTTATCCTTGGGCTTTATATTTTCCCTTATATACCGGAGCTCTTTGCCTTTTTATTCTCTTCTCGACTCTAAGTATAACCAGTAATGGTCTAGAATTCGTATGTATGGGTTTTCGAATGAACATGACTAATGTTCTAAGAGAGATTGTAATAGCACGATCTCGAGTGGTTAAGTTACCAGAATTCAAGAGAAAAGATAGAACTATCAAGAAATTATGTTCTTGATATATTTAGAGATTAGATAGAATGTAAGAGTCGTATAACATGGCATATGATGACGTTATGATCTGTGAATCATCACGTTCTAATAGAAACTCAGCAGAACTTACTGTAATATAATCACGTTGATCAAGTGTCATTATATTATACTAACTCATGCTTCAGTTCCCAACACTACTTCAGAATTCATTCATAGTTTATACTTAGATCTTACAGAAACTTCCAGTATAATGTATTACAGATAGCACGAAGAGGTATAAAATTCGGACGAGAATATTTATGAAAATATCCTCAGAAATATCGAAGATATTTATGATGATATTTTGGAATTTCTAAGTTCGAAGGTTGATGAAGAAAAATTTTCCGCAAGATTTTAACATGACCTCGGAGCAAGATATTCTCTAAGGATTCCATCGGATCAAGAATTACCTGGATTCTTTGAATATAGGGTTTGGTCCTTGTATTTGTTCTTGGTCTCCTTCATGGTTAGCTCAATCTGTTTTTTTTCAGTACCAAATTTTCTATCGAGCGTTCCTAACACTCCTTTCTTTATCATCAAACTTTTGGCCGTTTAGACCATCTACCATTTTTTTCTGTTTCCTCTGCATTTAATGCTACGATATCTGAATCATCGGTTATCAATTCGAGGTGGTTTCAGGAGAATTGTGTTTTTAGATGATTAAACGCTGATGGTAATATGATGGAATATGAAAGGTTCCCCAGTAACAATAAAGAGTACGCATATATATCAAGGTTATAATGAGGTTGTTTCGGACGAAGAGTCGGAGTTGACTTGTTGGAGCTGTGACAAAATTGACTAATTTTGAAAGAGATTGCAAAGTTATTTTCAGTAATAATAACGCTAAAGGGATTAGCACAGCTACGCATTAAACGTTTACTCAGTTTTCGAGAGTTTCCAGGTGCGTAACTATATGCATAGATCTTTTCTTCCGTAGATGATGTGCGGTTGGTTCATCCTCTTAATTTAGGTGTTTTCAAGAATCATGAAATGTTTGAACGCAGATTGTAATCATCAAGATACAATATGAGGTTTAAGATGAAATCAAGTGGCAAACTTGAAGAATTGTTTAGTTTCATATGTTATAATCAATATTTTAATTCATTTTAATTGTCCAATCTTGGTAGTCCACAGTTAGCAGTCCACAATCACTAACTCAATAATTCTTATATAGTTTAATATACAATATTCGAATTAATTAATACGTATCGTGACCCGTGTACATGTCTCAGACTCGATCACAACTCAAACTATATATATTATTGTAGAATCAACCTCAACCCTGTATAGAGAACTCGATCATTACTGCATATAGAGTGTCTATGGTGATTCCAAATAATATATATAGATGCGTCGATATGATATGTCAAAACCTTGTATACGTATCCCGATATTTAAAGTGCATAAAATAAATAACAAAAAAATAAATGACGATAAATAAAGTGCGTAAAGTAAATAACAGAAATTAAATGACGATAAATAAAATTGCGATAATTAAATTGCGATAAATAAACTGCGATAAAAAAATGTAATCAGTTAGCTAGGAACAGTTAGCTGGAACAGTTAGCATGGATTCTTAACAAAATTTTTCGTAGTTAATTTGTTTATTTCTAACAAATTTTATTTTGTCCAATGTTTTCTTCATTATGCCACTTGTTGGATTCTGTTAAATCAAAATCCAAATATGAAATTGGATGAATATGGTTATTCTACGGTAAACGGATACGTATATCTGTGGATGTAAGTAGGATAGTTATTGACCGTTGAATCAGCTTCGAATAATGTACAGTGTAATTTATTAATGTGAAATCTAAATATTCCTCGGGTATTACCTACCCGTTAAAATATTTTCACCATTAACAGTTTGTACGAAAGAATTTTTAATTATAGTCTTTATGAAAAAAAATATATATACATATATATTTTCTTCAGATGTAATCATGAATTTAATGAGTTAATATGATATTAATCTCATTTGGTTTACCGTCAAAACTAGAATATATAATCTCTATAACATTAGAGATTACATAATCGCCACGAAGAACGAAGATAATTGATGTAGAACGATACGTAGAACGATGATTAGACTCGAGGTACAGAATGAGATGTTGAGCCATGGATTGTTGATGGTACTGGTGCTGTTACTGATGGTACTGTTAGTGCCGGTGATGTTGCTGAAGCTGGTAAATTTTGCACCATATTCTCCAAATTTATTGCCGAGCGCGAAGCTCGTTGACTTCTTCATTAATCCAGGATGATTGTCGGTCGGAACGAGCAGATGAATAAGATTTAGAATTGTGGATAATATATAATAGTTACGAGATATCCTGGAAATGAGGGTAAAAATGGTGTTTCGGACTGATTCGTCGGTAAGTGTTTCAGGTTCTTCTCCTAGGGGAAAATTTGGTTGGTGGAAAGGAATTGCCTTCTTCTCGTTTCAGTTGATTAAGTCAACTACGGACTTATCAGATGATTTGAGGATGGATGATTGGTTAATTCATTCTGGTGACACTGCTTTCGGACCTTAGGTGAAACTCAATATCGGAATAGCTGTCGAAATCCGAGGAATTCGAACTGATTGAGGGATTCATCTCGTACGATCAGATGAAGGATTGTCGATAAGAAATAGATTATAGTATGTAGATTAGTACCCTACAATACATAATTTACATATGCATATATAATACTAAAATCCCATGAGTTACGGAGGAATCTACGGAACATGTTAGGTAAAGTTTACAGTAACAGATATACTAAGATATGAATTAGTAGATACGCTAAGATATGAATTTTTTTTTCTTTCTATACACTATCTATGCAATGGAGGCAGTAAGATGTGTCTAGACTTTAAGGATGATAAGCAAGTAATTTTCGACACTAAATGATAAGCAAAACTTTTGACATGCAGACACGGTCGAAGTCCAGACTCACTAATGCGTCTAAATAACTATCAATTAGACACACTAATGCAAGACCTGGTTCGCTAAGACCACCGCTCTGATACCACCTGTAGTGACCCGTCCTAATCCACCTGGACGAAGTCATCAACATCTGGTCCCATTGCGAGGTACTGAACTAAATATGTCATGTACGACTCCAAGTATTATCTTTAAAATGAGCAAATGCACAGCGGAAGATTTCTTTCATACCTGAGAATAAACATGCTTAAAAGTGTCAACCAAAAGGGTTGGTGAGTTCATAGGTTTATCATAACAATCATTTCAATATGTAAATAGACCACAATTTCCGTTTAAAAATACATGTACACTCACAAGTGTATAAAAGTATTCTATAAGTTGTAGGCACTCGGTAACAAGCCTTAACGTTCATGTTTTACCCTCTGAAGTACACCAGATCAGGTGTGTTTAATATAACATCGAAGTACTAAAGCATCCCATAGTCAGGATGGGGTTTGTCAGGCCCAATAGATCTATCTTTAGGATTCGCGCCTACCGTACATAGACAAGTAGTTTAATGTTACCAAGCTAAGGGTATATTTCTGGTTTAAACCCACATAGAATTAGTTTTAGTACTTGTGCCTATTTCGTAAAACATTTATAAAACAACGCATGTATTCTCAGCCCAAAAATATATATAAAAAGGGAATAATGAAACTCACCATACTGTATTTTGTAGTAAAAATACATATAACAACATTGAACAAATGTAGGGTTGGCCTCGGATTCACGAACCTATATCAGTAATATATATTAACACATATTATTAATCAACTATGTTTATAAATCTTATAATGTATTATGATTAATATCCTTATATATAATTATATTATATTAATACTTATAATGGATTATATTATATACATGATATATATAGTTTAATTTATATTATAAATATATTAAAACATAATAGTTTGTAATATTACTTTTATTTATGTTATAATTATATTTTATATAAAGGATATTTGTTATAATAATAATAATACTAATAATAATATTTATAATAATAAATAGTAGTGGTCATAAAATATAATGATAATAATAATAATAATACTTATAAAAATAATAATGATAATGATAATTTTAATAATAATGATAAAACTAATTTTAATAAAAAATGTTGTTTTTAATAATAATGACATTTTTAATAATAGTGGTACTTTTAATGATATAATAGTAATAATAATAATAATTTCAATAATAATAATAATAATTAATAATTAATAATAATAATAATAATAAAAATAAAAATAATAAAAATTTATACCATTCGTGAATCATTATCATCATCAGCATACATCCATCATCATCATCTTATCATCATGTATTATCATCGACATCATATAACATCATTGAAATTATCATACATCATCATTGTCATTTTACCATCACCTTATTATAATCACCATCATTCATATAGCATAATCATCATCATGACCTTCACTATTACTATTATCATCATCTTATACCATCATTATCAACTTAACATCGTCTCATCATACAACATCATCATTATCGATATCTTTGTATTTATCAATATCATTCGATTATCTCGTCCTCACTTTTATCAACCTCGTACCCTTCTCATCGTATACATAATTCGTTATTAATCATCATCATCTTTTACTTCTATTACTGTACATTATTATCGAAATTATTCTGATCGTCCTATGTTCCACTCTCTCACGCCCATATGTTTATGAGTCCAACTACAAGAATTTAAAAGGGCCCAAGATTATCCCACTTACACAATCTCAGTCGGCCCAATTAACATTAAATGGTTTACAGTATTAATATTTAATGTCCTTGTTTCGATGGAAGGGAAAGAAAACAAACATAGCAGCCATTAAAGTCTTATGATTTTAAATAAGTCTTGGGTCCCTATGGTTTATCACTTGTCGGCCAACAGACAAGGAAAAAGTAAACGTCCAAATCTTCTTTTTAATTATTATCATTGTCTATCAATTTCTTGGTTATCATGGTAAAAGAAAAATATAAAGATACCTATGTATACCAAGAGGAAGATACCAGCTGTAGCGGTAGTAATGGGTGATGCAACAGTACGTGGTCGTTTGGGTTATAAACAGAATCAATAAATGGGAATTCACGATTTGCAATTTGGAGAGAGAGACAAGACGTCGATGAAGAGAGAGATGGTGGTGGAGGTGGTGAATGGAGGTGACTCGTTGGTGGTGGTGTGGTTTGGTCTTTGATGGTTCTATATTAGTAAACATAATTGAAAATATTGATTTTTAAGAGGTGGTGATACGGTTGTCGGCGGTTGTTCATGGTGGAGATGAGCCGTTGGTGTTGGGGTTTATGATGGTAGTTGTAGGAGTCGATATGGTGGTGGCTTCAATGAAGTTTAGTAAGGGTCTGATCGAACATAAATAACACGACAAGGGTTGTGATCATGTGGTGGTTTAGTATTGATTTTGGGGTAATGTTTCGATGGCACAAAACAACATAAATGGTGGTACGTGGTTTTTGGGTTTCAAAGGTGATGAAGGTTGTAGGATGAGTAAAGTGGTGATTGATGTTGGTTACTTACGAAGAGAGAAAGGAGGAAATAAAAGTGGTGGCGGGTTGTTCATAGAGATGATAATTGTGGCGGTTTGAAGGTTGCAGTGATGGTTGTAGCCAATGAAAACCAGAAAGAGAGGAAGAGTAGTGACAGATTTATATATAACTCTTACTCTATATGTTTATATATGATGTATAATAGTTAGTAGAGAGCATTAAAGCAAAAACACTGAATGATAATTGAATACACAGTAACAACCAAACTTTTTATCAATCGAATCTCCCATGTGACTTTAACAATAATAATATAATAATTATAATAATAATAATTTAATCAATCGTGAATCCAGTAATCTAACAATTCATTCACGAGAGTTTACAATGATTCTCTGCCGACACTTTAACACGGGTAATGTATCGTACTCCGTTATTAACTCAGTGGCGGATAAAAGTGTTCAGAAAAATCTCAAAATTTTAAATTAACTTTATTTATTTATTTTGGTTATTATGGTATAAAATTCGGTCATTAATTTATTAAATAAAATATACATCAACTGTCCCTCTCATTTATGGGTGAAATATAAAAAGTGTTAAAATTTAATAGCTGGATCCTAAATATATTTTTAGTAAGCCTAAAATTTATAGAACTCATTTTCGGATCACCATTTATTTTAATAATACATAAGTTTGAATTTAACTTGCTTACTATCAATCAAAACATTCAACGAGTATTACAATTATTTAATATTTATTTTTAATATGCTTTATTTATATATAGAGATATATTTTAAATAATAATTATTATAATATCCTATTTTATTTTATTTCATTAAAATTTTTTTATAACAACAATATATAATACTTCAAATTATATTTTGAATTATTATTTATTTATACATACACACATATCTATTTACGATTAATTGTTCGTGAACCGTCGAGAGCAGTCGAAGGTCAAATGAATATATTAAACACAGTTCAAAGTTTTTAAGATTTCAACATTACAGACCCTGCTTATCGTGTCGAAAACAAAGATTAAGTTTAAATTTGGTCGGAAATTTCCGGGTCGTCACAACTTTCTACCATAAAGTGCTTTAAACGGCGCCATCTCTATGCTTGAATGGTAGCTGTTGTTGTAGGAAAATTCTGCTAACAGTAGATGTCGATCCCAATTGTTTCCGAAATCAATAACACATGCTCGTAGCATGTCTTCAAGCATTTGTATCGTCCTTTCGCTCTGCCCATCAGTTTGTGGATGATAGGCAGTACTCATGTCTAGACGAGTTCCTAATGCTTGCTGTAATGTCTGCTAGAATCTTGAAATAAATCTGCCATCCCTATCAGAGATAATAGAGATTGGTATTCCATGTCTGGAGACGACTTCCTTCAAATACAGTCGTGCTAACTTCTCCATCTTGTCATCTTCTCTTATTGGCAGGAAGTGTGCTGATTTGGTGAGACGATCAACTATTACCCAAATAGTATCAAAACCACTTGCAGTCCTTGGCAATTTAGTGATAAAATCAATGGTAATGTTTTCCCATTTCCATTCCTGGATTTCGGGTTGTTGAAGTAGACCTGATGGTTTCTGATGCTCAGCTTTGACCTTAGAACACGTCAAACATTCTCCTACGTATTTAGCAACATCGGCTTTCATACCCGGCCACCAAAAATGTTTCTTGAGATCCTTGTACATCTTCCCCGTTCCAGGATGTATTGAGTATCTGGTTTTATAAGCTTCTCTAAGTATCATTTCTCTCATATCTCCAAATTTTGGTACCCAAATTCTTTCAGTCCTATATCGGGTTCCATCTTCCCGAATATTAAGATGCTTCTCCGATCCTTTGGGTATTTTGTCCTTTAAATTTCCCTCTTTTAAAACTCCTTGTTGCACCTCCTTTATTGAGTAGTAAGGTTAGTGTGAATCACTATATTCATAGCTTTTACCCGAATGGGTTCTCTGTCCTTTCTGCTCAAGGCGTCCGCTACCACATTTGCCTTCCCCGGGTGGTAACGAATCTCAAAGTCGTAATCATTCAACAATTCAATCCACCTGCGCTGCCTCATGTTCAGTTGTTTCTGATTAACTATGTGTTAAAGACTTTTGTGGTCGGTATATATAATACTTTTGACCCCATATAAGTAGTGCCTCCAAGTCTTTAATGCAAATACAACCGCGCCTAATTCTAAATCATGCGTCATATAATTCTG
Source organism: Rutidosis leptorrhynchoides (assembly GCF_046630445.1). Classification (NCBI taxonomy): domain Eukaryota; kingdom Viridiplantae; phylum Streptophyta; class Magnoliopsida; order Asterales; family Asteraceae; genus Rutidosis; species Rutidosis leptorrhynchoides. The sequence continues at coordinate 217,321,413 of NC_092338.1, read as the reverse complement.
CTCGTGAATCTTCAATTGTCTAGACGCATAAGCAATTACATTCGTTCGTTGCATTAATACACAACCGAGACCTTGCTTTGAGGCGTCACAATATATTACAAAATCATCATTCCCTTCTGGTAATGACAATATAGGTGCTGTAGTTAACTTTTTCTTTAACAATTGAAACGCTTTCTCTTGTTCATCCTTCCATTCAAATTTCCTCCCTTTATGCGTTAATGCAGTCAAGGGTTTTGCAATTCTAGAAAAATCTTGGATGAACCTTCTGTAGTAACCAGCTAGTCCTAAGATTTGGCGTATATGCTTCGGAGTTTTCGGGGTTTCCCACTTTTCAACGGTTTCAATCTTTGCTGGATCTACCTGAATACCTTCTTTGTTCACTATGTGTCCGAGGAATTGAACTTCTTCCAACCAAAATGCACACTTTGAAAACTTAGCGTACAGTTTTTCTTTCCTTAACAACTATAGTACTTTTCTCAAATGTTCTTCGTGCTCTTGGTCATTCTTTGAGTAAATAAGTATGTCATCGATGAAAACAATGACGAACTTGTCAAGGTATGGTCCACACACTCGGTTCATGAGATCCATGAACACAGCTTGTGCGTTAGTCAATCCAAACGGCATAACCATAAACTCGTAATGACCGTAACGCATCCTAAAAGCAGTCTTCGGAATGTCATCCTCCTTCACCCGCATTTGATGATACCCAGAACGTAAATCAATCTTCGAATAAACCGACGAGCCTTGTAGTTGATCAAATAAGTCGTCGATTCTCGGTAGTGGGTAGCGGTTCTTGATGGTAAGTTTGTTCAACTCTCGGTAGTCGATACACAACCTAAATGTACCATCCTTCTTCTTGACAAACAAAACAGGAGATCCCCACGGTGATGTGCTTGGTCGAATGAAACCACGCTCTAAAAGTTCCTGTAACTGACTTTGTAATTCTTTCATTTCGCTGGGTGCGAGTCTGTATGGAGCACGAGCTATTGGTGCAGCTCCTGGTACAAGGTCTATTTGAAATTCAACGGATCGATGTGGAGGTAATCCAGGTAATTCTTTCCGAAATACATCGGGAAATTCTTTTGCGACGGGAACATCACTGATGTTCTTTTCTTCAGGTTTAACTTCCTCGATGTGTGCTAGAATGACATAACAACCTTTTCTTATTAGTTTTTTGAAAGGACCCGTTCATATGCATTATCAACGATTCACAATAGTTGATTACATCGCGAGGTATTTGACCTCTATATGATACATTTTTCAAACATTGCATTCGTTTTTAAAAGATAAACTTTCTTTACAACAAAGTTGATGGCATGCACACCATTTCATAATACATCCAACTATAATTAACATAATAATAATCTTGATGAACTCAATGACTAGAATGCAACGTCTTTCAAAATATGCCATGAATGACTCCAAGTAATATCCTTAAAATGAGCTAATGCACAGCGGAAGATTTCTTTAATACCTGAGAATAAACATGCTTTAAAGTGTCAACCAAAAGGTTGGTGAGTTCATAGGTTTATCATAACAATCATTTCAATATATTAATAGACCACAAGATTTCCGTTTATAAATATATGTACACTCGCAAGTGTATAAAAGTATTCTATAAGTTGTAGGCACCCGGTAACAAGCCTTAACGTTCATGTTTTACCCTCTGAAGTACATCAGATCAGGTGTGTTTAAAATAACCTCGAAGTACTAAAGCATCCCATAGTCAGGATGAGGTTTGTCAGGCCCAATAGATCTATATTTAGGATTCGCGCCTACCGTACATAGACAAGTAGTTTAATGTTACCAAGCTAAGGGTATATTTCTGGTTTAAACCCACGTAGAATTAGTTTTAGTACTTGTGCCTATTTCGTAAAACATTTATAAAAACAGGCATGTATTCTCAGTCCCAAAAATATATATAAAAGGGAGCAAATGAAACTTACCATACTGTATTTCGTAGTAAAAATACATATAACGTCATTTAACAAGTGCAAGGTTAGCCTCGGATTCACGAACCTATATTAATTATATATATTTATATGTTGGTCAATATTTGTCTAACAATTTTTGGTCAAGTCATAGTGTACCACAATCCTAATGCTCGAGACTAATATGCAAAGGTCAACAAAAGTCAACTTGATCCAAAATGACTTCTAAAATTTATACGTGTTTATTATATAACTTAACTATGGTCGTTTTATATATTTAAATATATTTATTAGATTTTATAATAATAAAAGTCATTTATTAATAAAAATTTATATTAACGTTTATATATGATAAAATATACTTTTATATATCTTAAGTAGTAAAATTTATAAAGTTCACTTAATATCGTAAAACTATAGTGGTAAGTATTATTAATGTAATTATATTACGCGTGGTGAAAAATATCTTTGTATCCCCTATTTATTTGATAAAATAATATTGATCATAATAATAATAAGTAAAAGTTGTATTATTTTGTAATAATAATTATTATTATTCTATAAAAAAATAACAATATTTATATTTACTAAAAATGGTATTATGATAAAATGATAATACTAACATAATAGTAATAATGATATTTTATAATAACAATGATATTTCTATTAAAATAATAACGACGATAGTAATAATAATCATTTTAACAATAATACTAAAATTTAGTTGACTATAACTTCTAATCCGTTCATCGAAACCATTCGATATCTAAATGAAAAGTTCTTAATTTTTCGCTAGCTTTCCAATGACATGCATATCATATACCATATCTCAGTAGCATATGTATCTAATTCAGGATTCAACAAACCTATCTAAGGACAATATCGAATGTACAAGCATGCATAATCCTATATACTCGAGCACTAGTCAGGGATACACTATTGATATATAAAAGTTAAGTTATGAGTGCTCACGTATCAATATTGAGATTCAATATTGCAGGAAAGTACGTAGACGCAACGGAGATGATAAACACTAGATTGACCTCACGAGCATACCCATGAACCATACCCATCACCTCCATAGCTATAACCGATAATTTCCTTAGCTTCGACTCATTCAAAAAACTATTTTGAAATCACACGGACATCACTCCGTCGTAATATTTTATGTATACTAATAATATCTTGAAATAATACAGAGCAAAAATATATATATATATATATATATATATATATATATATATATATATATATATATATATATATATATATATATATATATATATATATATATATATATATATATATATATATATATATATATAAATCGATTGAGAGAGTTTAGAAAAATATATTTTCAAGTTTTTATGAAATAATGAATCATATTGAATTCTATTTATAATAGATTTTTGAATTATTAAAGTGAATTATTAAAGTATGAATTATTAAAGTGAATTATTAAAGTATGAATTATTAAAGTGAATTATTAAAGTATGAATTATTAAAGTGAATTATTAAAGTTAAAGTAAAGTAAAAGTAAAGTAAAGGTAAAGTTAAAGTATAGTAAAAGTATAAAAACTATGTATGTATAATACGCGTATAAATATATATAATATTAATTTAAATCGTTATATATATTTAATAAAATAAAATATAAATATCGTTATATTTATTATACTGGTTAAGTAATGAGTTGTCAAAAATGATTCTAGATATTTATAAAAGTTATATACGTTTTAATAATAAAGTTCTTTTTAAACTGAAAACGTTTTTGTACGTTTGAAAATAGATTAATAGAATATTATGGAAACCAATTCTCCACTAGCTTTTGTCTAACTTTCGTAAATGACACTTTTTATTTTTATTTATAAATAGCTTTAAAAATTATTCCGAATATCGTTAAGAGGAATAGATTTTATCAAATCATAGTGGACCTCTCAACAGAGACTTGTAATGATAATTCAATGTTTCTGATAATTCAATCATTTAATATATTTTTTTAATTTCGTCGATAATCATATTGAAACAAATACGTTCATATAAAGCATTATACGTTTAAATACTTTGTTGACATTTTCAATTTATAACATATACACATATACATACATATTCATATATGTTCATTTAATGGTTCGTGAATCATTGGAATTTGGTCGAGGTTTAAATGAATGTATAAACATAGTTTAAAATCCTTGAGATTTAACTTAACAAACATTGCTTATCGTGTCAGAATAATATAAAGATAAAGTTTAAATTTAGTCGAAAATTTCCGGGTCGTCACATTTTTACTCCTTCATACTACTAATAAGATTTAATTTCGCGTAATTCTTTTCTCCGTACGCCATTAAAGGTTTTCCTTTTTCACGCATAATGCGAATCGCATTTTTGTAACAAACGACCTCTGCTCTCACCTTTTTCAACCAGTCCATGCCAATTATTACATCAAAACTCCCTAACTCGATTGGTATTAAATTATTTTTAAACGTTTCATCCCTCAGTTTAATTTCTCTATCCCGACATATATTATCTGCTGAAATTAATTTACCGTTTGCTAATTCGAGTAAAAATTTATTATCCAAAGGCGTCAGTGGACAACTTAATTTAGCACAAAAATCTCTACTCATATAGCTTCTATCCGCACCCGAATCAAATAAAACATAAGCAGATGTATTGTCAATAAGAAACGTACCCATTACAAGCTCCGGGTCTTCCTGCGTTTCTACCATATTAATATTGAAAACTATTCTGCGGCCTTGCCCATTAGTATTCTCTTGATTTGGGCAGTTTCTAATAATGTGGCTCGGTTTTCCACATTTATAACAAACTACGTCGGCATTATTTGTTCTGACATTATTTGTTTCTATATTTTTGTTGTTCTTTGGTCCGTAAACCTCATATTTTGCCGCACCATGACCACTTCTCTTACACTTGGTGCAAAATGTTGTGCAAAACGCATTCGGATGGTACTCTGCACACCTGAAGCATGGTTGTTTCTGTTGTTTGTTGTTATTAAGGTTGTTGTTGGGATTGTTATTGTTGTTGAAACGGTTGTTGTAGTTGTTGCTGTTGTTGGGACGTTTGTTGTAGTTATTATTAGGATTGCGGTTATTGTTGCGATTGTTGTTGCGGTTGTGGTTGTAATTGTTATTGTTGTTGTACTGGTGACTTTTGTCACCGTTTTCCTCCCACTTCCTCTTGAGTTGTTTTGTGTTAGCTTCTTCAGCCGCCTAATCTTTAATTCTCCCCTCAATCTGATTTATGAGTTTATGAGCCATTCAACTTGCCTTCTGTATGGAAGCGGGCTCGTGTAAACTCACATCTTCTTGAATCCTTACTGGTAACCCTTTTACAAACGAGTCAATCTTCTCTTCTTCATCTTCGAACGCTCCCGGTCACAATAGGCACAACTCTGTGAATCGTCGTTCATATGTGGTAATGTCGAACCCTTGTGTTCGTAACTCTCTAAGCTCTACCTTGAGCTTATTGACTTCGTTTCTAGGACGGTACTCCTTGTTCATCAATTTCTTGAATGCCGACCACAGTAGTGCGTAAGCAGCATTTTATCCTACCTGTTCAAGATAGGTGTTCCACCACGTTAACGCAGTACATGTGAAGGTATGCGTAGCATACTTAACTTTGTCCTCTTCAGTACACTTACTTATGGCAAACACCGATTCGACCTTCTCAGTCCACCGTTTCAATCCAATTGATCTTTCGGTTCCATCAAATTCCAAAGGTTTGCAGGCAGTGAATTCTTTGTAGGAGCATCCTACACGATTTCTTGTGAAATTAGTTCCACTGCTAGATTCATAGTTATTGTTATTTTGCATCGCAGCCTGTACTGCGGCTATGTTTGCTGCAAGGAAAACACGGAAGTCTTCCTCGCTCATGTTCAAATTCTGACGAGTCGTCGGTGCCATTTCCTTCAAAAATAAACCAAAAGAATTAAGTTAATCATATAGAATTTTAAGAGTAGTCAATAGTATTTCGTAGCATAGTATGAACTCATTTATAAAAGCTTTTTCTTCATATTAGTGTTTTATAGTTTTAATTCGGGTAGTACCTACCCGTTAAGTTCATACTTAGTAGCTAATATACAATTCAACTACTACAATTCTATATGAAAAAATTGATTATAATAAAATTTCGCGTTCAAATTTTATACAATATTTTACAAACTTACAATACCGCTATTATACATTTAGGATGAAATATAATAACTTTGCTACTCGGTAGCTATAAAGGCAATTCTAGTTAATACGCAAGTTGTTCAGCAAAAGAAATAAAGACATGTAATTCATAAGTCCAGAAACAAGTCATGCATTCTGGTTTTACTAAGATGACTTCCCATCCTTGGTCTTGTGGAAAGTAACCGTTATGACCATTGGATAGGCAGCATGTTGTAATGTCATCAATAGGACGAGGGTTTCGTAATGTCCAACAGCCCCGTAATAATCTAAAAACCTTGTTTCTCACCCCAACTACTGAATTCGTCACTTGTGGGAAGGTTTTATTTAAAAGTTGTAATCCGATGTTCTTTTTTCACTTTGGTAAGAAGCGAACATCACTAACCCGTAAGCCTAACATGCTTCTTTATGTTGCATGTTAGAAGCTCTTTCTAACTCACGAAATCCTATGTTGGTATATGTTGAGTCAAAATAGGTTCTTAACCCGTAGCGTAAAATTGCATTTGGGTTCCCCGCATTTAATGCTTTAAAGAAAACACGACGTAACTTACAGTCTCCCCAATGTGATATACCCCACCTATCAAAGGAAAGCCTTTTATAAACTAAGGCATTTTTGGAAAGTCTTTCAAATTTTTGACAAGTTAATTTTGCCATAACTAATTGTGCTGATGAATTCTGACCGACTCTAGACAAGATTTCCTCAATCATATCCTCTGGTAGATCTTCTAAAATATTCGGTTGTCTACCCTTAACATCCATTTTGTTTTTATACTGTAAAATAGACAAGGATTAGATTTGTAAAAGATAATTAACAAATAATACAAGCAATTTTTACATAGAACATAAAAGTACAAGCACACTACAATACATATAATACACAACATGATTACAACTCCCTAATCTGAATCACTGGTTTCTTCTTCTTCGGACTTGGTTCGTTTTCCTAATTTTCTAGGGATATATGGTGTTCCTCTAATACAAGCCGTCGTTTTCTACAATGGTTTAGAAAAACCTGGTGGTTTAGAGGTTCCCGGGTTATTGTTACATTTTAAGAAAAACGGATGTTACTGATACATATAAAGTTCATCGGAGTTGGAATTAGGTTTCTCTATTTTTATACCTTTTCCCTTATTATTTTCTTTTGCTTTATTAAATTGGGTCGAGGTAATTTCTATAACATCATCGGAATCCTCATCGGGATCCGATTCATCGGAAAATTGGTAATCTTCCCAATATTTTGCTTCCTCGGGAAAACACCATAGACCATTTTTAACTTTGGTCCGTTGGTTGAGTATTTTCTTTTATTTAATCGATTTACTGTAGGTATCAATATTTCTTCCTCCGGAACCACTTCTTCTTCCAGTTCCTCTTCTTCCGGTTCTTCTTCTTCCGGTTCTTCTTCTTCCGATTCTTCTTCTTCCGGTTCCTCCTCTTCCTGTTCCTCCTCTTCCGGTTCCTCTTCGGGAATTTGTGAATCTTTCCAAAGTATATTCGACTCTTCATTATTATTAGGTGACTCGATGAGATTTGTACTAGAGGTAGACATCTATCACAAAATATCAAACACGTTAAGAGATTAATATATCACATAAGATTTACATGTTAATAATATATAGTTTCCAACAAAAAATGTTAAGCAATCGTTTTTGAAGAAAAACACAGTCGAAGTCCAGACTCACTAATGCATCCAAAAAAACTCGATAATACACACTAATGCAAAAATTCTGGTTCTCTAAGACCAACGCTCGGATACCAACTGAAATGTCCCGTTCATATTGATTATAAACATTCCATATTAATTGATTTCGTTGCAAGGCTTTGACCTCTATATGAGACGTTTTTCAAAGACTGCATTCGTTTTTAAACAAACCATAACCTTTATTTTATCGACAAGGTTAAAGAGACACCACCTAGATTATACAGAAATGATAATCTAAAAATATCACACTTACACACTACCAATACATATTGGTTTACAATATTAATATGTTACAACAAAATAAATCCCGAATGCCGTTTTAAACAATATCATACAAGCATGCTGACACCAAATCTGGTCCATATATTAGCATGCAACAGCGGAAGCTCTTAATAATCACCTGAGAATAAACATGCTTTAAACATCAACAAAAATGTTGGTGAGTCATATGTTTAACCTATATATTTATCAAATCGTAATAATAGACTACAAGATTTCATATTTCAATATACATCCCATACATAGAGATAAAAATCATTCATATGGTGAACACCTGGTAACCGACCTTAACAAGATGCATATAGAATATCCCCTATCATTCCGGGACTCCCTTCGGACATGATAAATTCGAAGTACTAAAGCATCCGGTACTTTGGATGGGGTTTGTTGAACCCAATAGATCTATCTTTAGGATTCGAGTCAATTAGGGTGCCTGTTCCCTAATTCTTAGATTACCAGCGAAAAAGGGGCAAATTCGATTTAATAATTCAACCATAGAATGTAGTTTCACGTACTTGTGTCTATTTTGTAAAACATTTATAAAACTGCATGTATTCTCATCCCAAAAATGTTAGATTTAAAAAGTGGGACTATAACTCACTTTCACAGATTTTTACTTAGTCGGGAAGTAAGACTTGGCCACTGGTCTATTCACGAACCTATAACAAATATATACATATATATCAAAGTATGTTCAAAATATATTTACAACATTTTTAATACGTTTATGTTTTAAGTTTATTAAGTCAGCTGTCCTCGTTAGTAACCTACAACTAGTTGTCCTCAGTTAGATGTACAGAAATAAATCGATATATATTATCTTGAATCAATCCATGACCCAGTGTATACACGTCTCAGGCTAGATCACAACTCAAAGTATATATATTTTTGGAATCAACCTCAACCCTGTATAGCTAACTCAAACATTGCTGCATATAGAGTGTCTATGGTTGTTCCAAATAATATATATACATGGGTCGATATGATATGTCAAAACATTTGCATACGTGTCTATGGTATCCCAAGATTACATAATATATTAGAATATATGTATATATGTATAATACAATATAAGTTAGCTAGAATATGATTAATATAGATTTGTTTCCAATTTTCACGTAGCTAAAACAAGCAAAATTATCCAATCTCGTTTTACCCATAACTTCTTCGTTTTAAATCCGTTTTGAGTGATTCAAGTTGCTATGGTTTCATATTGAACTTAATTTTATGAATCGAAACAGAAAAAGTATAAGTTTATAGTCAGAAATATAGGTTACAAGTCATTTTTGTAAAGGTAGTCATTTCAGTCGAAAGAACGACGTCTAGATGACCATTTTGGAAAACATACATACACTTTGAGTTTAATCATGATTTTTGGATATAGTTTCATGTTCATAAAAAAAATCATTTTCCCAGAATAATAACTTTTAAATCAAAGTTTATCATAGTTTTTAATTAACTAACCCAAAACAGCCCGCGGTGTTACTACGACGGCGTATATCCAGTTTTACGGTGTTTTTCGTGTTTTCATGTTTTAAATCATTAAGTTAGCATATCATATAGATATAGAATATGTGTCTAGTTGATTTTAAAAGTCAAGTTAGAAGGATTAACTTTTGTTTGTGAACAAGTTTAGAATTAACTAAACTATGTTCTAGTGATTACAAGTGTAAACCTTCGAATAAGATTGTTTCGTATATATGAATTGAATGATGTTATGAACATCATTACTACCTCAAGTTTTGTGGATAAATCTACTGGAAATGAGAAAAATAGATCTAGGTTCAAAAGATCCTTGGATGGCTTGAAAGTTCTTGAAGTAGAATTATGACACGAAAACAAGTTCAAGTAAGATTTCCACTCGAAATAAGATTGTTAAATTTATAGAAATTGAATCAAAGTTTGAATATGAGTATTACCTTGTATTAGAAAGATATCTTACTATAAATAAGAAAGATTTCTTGAGGTTGGATGATCACTCAAAGTGGATTTGCAAGATTAGAAGTAAGCTAGCAAACTTGGAAGTGTTGTTGGTGTGTTTTTGAGTAGTTGTTTTGTATCTTAGTTTATGTATGGATTTATGAACTAGATTGAGCTAGATTTTGTTGAAGATGATGAAAAACACTTAGAACAAAGGAAGAACACTTGAGAGAGAGTAGTTTGATGAATGTAAGTTGCAAAATGAAAGTGTTTGTGTACATTAAGATTCACGTGAATATGGATCAATCATATAGGTTCCATTAGTTTGTTATTTTGTGAGATATTTCATGCTTGAAGTTAAATTATGGTTCCCATATGGTTAGGTAACTCACATGGGCTGCTAAGAGCTGATCATTGGAGTGTATATACCAATAGTAAATACATTTAGAAGCTGTGTATTGTACAAGTACAAATACGAGTGCATACGAGTAGAATTGTTGATGAAAATGAATGAGGATGTAATTGTAAGCATTTTTGTTAAGTAGAAGTACTTTGATAAGTGTCTTGAAGTCTTTCAAAAGTGTATGAATACATATTAAAACACTACATGTATATACATTTTAACTGAGTCGTTAAGTCATCGTTAGTTGTTACATGTAAGTGTTGTTTTGAAACCTTTAGGTTAGCGATCTTGTTAAATGTTGTTAACCCATTGTTTATTATATGTAAAGAGATGTTAAATTATTACATTATAATGATATTATGATATATTAATATATCTTAGTATGATATGTATCCAGTTAAATGTCGTTACAACGATAATCGTTACATATATGTCTCGTTTCAAATCCTTAAGTTAGTAGTTTTGTTTTTACATATGTAGTTCATTGTTAATACACTTAATGATATATTTACTTATCATTTATCATGTTTAACAAAGTGTATCAATAGCTTAATATGATTCATATGTATTTAGTAAGACGTTGTTATAACGATAATCGTTATATATATCGTTTTCGAGTTTCTTAATTCAATAGTCTCATTTTTATGTATATAACTCATTGTTAAAATACCTAATGAGATACTTACTTATCATAATATCATGTTAACTATATATATATATATATCCATATATATGTCATTATATAGTTTTTACAAGTTTTAACGTTCGTGAATCATCGGTCAACTTGGGTGGTCAATTGACTATATGAAACCTATTTCAATTAATCAAGTCATAACAAGTTTGATTGCTTAACATATTGGAAACACTTAATCATGTAAATAACAATTTCATTTAATATATATAAACATGAAAAGTTCGGGTCACTACACTTTAAGTGCACATCAATCCAAATAAGTCTACGAAAGTAGCAACAAAGTCAGAAGCAATTAACCAAGTAATTGTAGGGTTTGATCAGTGGATCATCATCATCATCGTCAAAGTTATCGTTGTTTAGATGTGTTTATTTTTAATTCCATTCATATAGGTCCTTTTATAGGCTCGTAGTAATAGTCATTGAAGGATTATAATTCACATTAGAATGAGTATATGATTTGTCCATGGATAGAATTTAAGGTAAACTCAAATTGGTTAGGAATAAATATTTGAGTAAGGTTAGGGTTACATAAAAGATGGGATAGGGTCTAGGTAATTAGAGTTAGTGTAAGATTGCTCATTTTTAAAGATTTTGTCAATTTACTTCCTTATTTAATTATTGGTCTATTTTTTTAATTATTATATATTTATTTTTTTCGGTATAATATATATATATATATATATATATATATATATATATATGTTATGATTACAGTTTTTATATAAATATACTTATTTATGTAGTTTTTATTGTTTATAATAAAGTACATTTTAAATCTTGAACTACTTAGGATTATTTATTTATTTTGTTAAGTTAATGATGATGACCACGACCGTCAAACGGATATCTTACATATACTAAGTGCTCATTAGTCACAAATGGCCAAATCTCAGTTTCCTAACCGAAATTGTTTAACATTTGTTGCTTCGCATAGCCTAGGACTAAATCCTAATTAAAAGTTATAACTTAACTTAAAGGTCATTAACCACCATAATGGTGTATCCTATTGTATATACGCATAAAGGCACAATATTTGCATGAAAATAGCATCAGGAACACTGAGAACAATGGTTTTGTGAAACTGTCCGTCAAGCATTCTCCGCTGTGCAGGCTGCTTCCGTCATGCATAAGCCCTGAAGGCCGCCTAGCACTTAAGCCCTGACCGGAAAACGCCACATCCAGCGCATATTCCGGATCACGAATAACAGAACGTATCATCATCTGACACGTGTCCCCGAACAATCCGGTGGATCTATCACTATAAATAGACCCCTTGGGTCGTCATTTTCCACATTTAGACATTCTGATAACTTGTGAGCAGAGATTTCACCTTTCTCTCTCACATAGTACTTTCTCTCACTATAAGTCATCTGGCTAGCAGCTCTATGCTCAGCGGACAAAAGATTGATTAAGCCACCCCACAAGTTTCTATACTTGTGAATCGGGTCTGCAGGGATTACTTCCCGAGGGTAAACATCAATCGGCAACACTCTCCCATTCTTAGCTAGATACTTCTAGCATTGTGCTGATACACTAAGCCTTACCTCATAAGGAAATAGGTATCAACAATGGCGCCATCCGTGCTGAAAAATTGGGCTAGTGATGGACATACCATGGCATTCAAGAAATTCATGAAACCCTCGTAAGAGTGTGGTGGTCCTTTTAGAAAGGAAGAAAGTATATTTGTATCAAGATTAGGAAGCATAATTTGTTTTTGAGAAGAACTAGTGCCAGCTTCTTGTTGAGTGGATGATGGAGCATTTTGACCAGTTCTTCTTCTCTTGGCGTTAGGCGGAAGTGTTGCTAGCCTATTATCTTGGTGAGGTGCAGTAGCTGTTGGAGATAAAGGGAAATTATTACTTATAAACGAGTTTCAATAAGACTCACAAGACTTCAAAGGTGGCATAATGTAAAAAGAAGGGTTTGGATTATAAAATCCACCAGTACTGGGCCTAAAAGAAAACAAATTCAGGTTTTGGTCTAGTATTATACATAATTCAGTGTTATCATTCTCATTACACGAGGCACGACGTTCTCTAGAAGCAATTCGGTTCATACCTATGTCCATTTCTTCTTCTTCTTCTTCTTCTTCTTCTTCTTCTTCTTCTTCCTCCTCCTCCTCCTCCTCCTCCTCCTCCTCCTCCCTTGCAGCATCCTTTTCAGGAAGAGGAGTGTCGTCAATAATTTTCTGTATGGTGAAATTAAGTGGTGAATAAAACGATGACCGCATGGCGGTAAGCGGACTAATTTCTACAAAGTTCAAAAAATCACAATGGTTAGTTGGATAAAAAAAAGAAGCATTTTATTAGCGTACATGGCAAGAATAAGCACTTACTTTTTCTCCCAAGAAGAACACAAGCATAGCCTTGCGTGATATCCCAAGCTTGGCTTACAGATGTCAATGAAAGCATATGTTCCCCATATTTGACGTCGTTGATTTTTCAGCTTTAACCTTTTTAAATAAAGTGTTCTCTTTGCTATTTAACCTTGGAAATGTAACTGATACGGGATGAATATATTGACGCCAAACTCGAACAGATGAGTATTTATCAGCAATCACATCATCGTTTATGAAAATAAAAGAATCGTGCTAATCATGACATGGATGATCAAGTGCATGTCTTAAAAATTCATCAACTTTCCTAAATGTGAACCAACCTTTTTCATAGGATGCTATACGCACCAGCAAACAAAATATCCGCACCGATGGTACTATTTTGCTCGCATGACAATACATCTCAAATATGAGAATTTTTCGCATAGCTGCTGGTTCGAATTGACCAACGGCGACTCCGTAAAATTGGCAAACTTCTAAGAAGAATGGCGTAAATGGCAATCGCAAACAAAAATTGAAGAACGAATGGCTATAGACAGCAACCTTGCCAGGAGGGGGTGAGTAGGCTCTAGCATTAGTTGTAGGAATTATTGGCTCAGCACCAGCTAATGTTGGAAAATGTCGCAACAGTACTGCTAAGTACTTGTCATTTACTCTGCTGTGAATCTTTGTGACATCCTTTGTTGTCGCCATTTGAGGTTTTAATGAAACAGGAAAGGAATAAGGTATTGATGGTAAAAGATTAAGATTTGGGCAAAAATGTGCTTTTTAGATCTTGAGCAAAAGTAAAAAAGTGAAGTTAAAAAGTTATGATGATTTATATAGAGATTCATCAATGTATTTTTTATGGACACGATCGTGACACGTGTATGGACAAGATTAAAAGTGGGATATGAAGAAACGATTTTTACAGCTGGTGGCACGTGAAGAATCTCAACCATTTAAAAGTAATTATCATAATGTCAGTAAAATTCGTCTGTCATCATTATCAATAATGTTTTCCCCGATGCAAATGGCAAATGTGAAGACTTGTTTGGCATGCGTTGGCAGAAGTTTAATAACTTAATCCTTTTTCAAATGCTTAAGTCATTAAACTGGGGGGACTTAATGGTGTATCCTATCGTATACACACATAAAGGCACAATATTCGCATGAAAATATCATCAGGAACACTGAGAACAATGGTTTTATGAAACTGTCCATCAAGCGTTCTCCGCTGTGCAGGCTGCTTCCGTCATGCATAAGCCCTGAAGGCCGCCTAGCGCTTAAGCCCTGACTGGAGAATGCCACATCCAGCGCATATTCCGGATCACAAATAACAGAACGTATCATCATCTGACACGTGTCCCCGAACAATCCGGTGGATCTATCACTATAAATAGACCCCTTGGGTCGTCATTTTCCACATTCAGACATTCTGATAACTTGGTGAGCAGAGATTTCACCTTTCTCTCTCATATAGTACTTTCTCTCACTAGAAGTCATCCGGCTAGCAGCTCTATGCTCAGCGGATAAAAGATTGATTAAGCCACCCCACAAGTTTCTATACTTGTGAACCGGGTTTGCAGGGATTACTTCCCGAGGGTAAACATCAATTAGAAACACTCTCCCATTCTTAGCTAGATACTTCTAGCATTGTGGTGATGCACTAAGCCTTACCTTATAAGGAAATAGGTATCAACACACCACACATAAAACATAACAGAGAAAGCTAAAGTTCCTAGGAGGAAAATGTAAATTATATACGGAAATTTATGGGTCGTTATAGTACCTACCCGTTATAGAAAACTTCATCCCGAACTTTTATAAAGACTTCTCGGGTGTAATAGTGTTCGAGATTAGATGAGGATTGTTTCATCTGATCTTCACGTTCCCAAGTAAAATCAGGGCCTCAGTGTAAATTCCATCGGATCTTAACAATAGGTATGTTGCACTGCTTTAAGAGTTTAATCTCACGAACTATAACCTCAAAAACTTTCTCTACAAAGTGCATCTTATCATCTATGCGAATGCCCATAAAAGGAATGACAAGAGTATCGTCAGCGAGACACTTTTTCAAATTAGACACATGGAAAACGTCATGTACTCCACTAAGGTCTAGAGGCAACTCTAAACAATAAGCCAGAGGGACAATTCTTTCAATATCATTACACGATCCTACATAACGTGCGATCAATTTACTTCTCTTAACAAAGCGTACGACTCCCTTCCAAGGCGATACTTTTAACATCACTTTATCACCAACATGGAATTACAATGGTTTCCGATGAACATCGGCATAACTATTATGTCGATTTCTTGTTGTTTTTATCAATGCATTTTACTTAGTTGTCCATCACTTTAGAAGAGACTAAGAATATTTCAGTTTACGTTATACACCTAGGATTGTATTGAACAAGAAAACTCATGTCACAGGAGCATATATGAACAAACATTGTTATATAGGTCTGTCACACGAGTGACAGAAGTCACTCGTACATGTTATCTGTCAGCTGTACGGTCGAGGACTCAACCTTAAATGTGAGCTGACAGAAGGCATACACTATAAATAGAGTTTTCCTTGTTCATTTTCATTTGAGCAAAGAGCAAAGAGTTGTTTGTACACCCAGAAGAACACTTGAGTGTGTGTGAGGTGTGAGCTCCACCTCTTCACCTTCATGGTGGAGAGGATCCATGGTGTATTGATGCTCCAACCACCATGAAAATGCAAACTTGTTAGTCTTAATTCATGTAATCTTTATTGTAATCATTTATCATCGATATTACATGTAATTTTGACTTAATTACAGTTGATTATATTGAGTTTTATCATTGTTCATCATTATTTTTCATGTGTATGCTTAAAATTCGTCATCAATTCTTGTTATATGATCAAAAGCTCCTAGCTACTGAAGCAAGGGATCTACTTAGCTAGTGAGAGAATGTTACTATTCATTGAAGATTTGATGTATATAAAGTTTAGTTGACAACCTCCTTATTCCGTTGAAATTACTTAGTAGGTGTTTATGTAAAGCACTTGTGTTATGCGAAGATTAGTGGGGAAGCCGGGAGCATCTGACTGTTTTGCTGGAATTCAATATAACAACATGTTCTTAATGTTAACATAATTACTAAATCAATTTAGTAAGAAATATAGCAAGCAGAAGCATGATATATTAAGAAAACAAGTGTATATATTAAACCATTTTAGTTGAATTCCAAGTAGATATCAAGTCTTGATAATATGCTTACATATAAACAAGTAAAAGAAGAAGATTACCTCCTCAAGCTAGTTGAGGGTCGTTTTCCTTGTTGCAAGAAGATGGTGAAGATGATGTTGATTAATGGAGCTTCAAAGCAATGAAACCTCAAGAGATAATACCCCAAACTCTTCACCAACACCTTATGCAATAGTTAGGATTTAATGACACTAGAATTAGCTTGCAAAAAAAAAGAAATGAACTCTCTTTCCCTTAAGAAAGGTCACGGCAGCAGCAAGGCAGGAAAAATGGCTGTGCAGAATTTTTTTTGCAAGTAAAAGATGTGTATTGCATGTGTGTTGAAGTCCCAAGAGAGCTAGGCATGTGTATGTAGATATATGGGAAAACCAAGTAGTCAAAAGCATGAGTTCATGAACCCAATGCCCCCATCTCCCATGCCACATTCCCCTTTTTTATAAAATAGTTTTTATAAAACTAATTTTATAAAACCCCTCTCTTTTATAAACTTCCATGACATTATTATTAATCATGTACATTTTTATTTATAAAACCAATTTTATAAAATGTGACATAACTAAATTAATTATTTAACCTATAAATAATTAAATCCATATAATATAAATTATTCCATAATTTATATATATATATATATATATATATATATATATATATATATATGTACACATCAAGTAGTATTTCAGAAAACCATTTTTCTTAAAGTTCAAGTGTCGCGTATTTGATCAATGATTCAATCGTTAAGATCAAATACGAATGAGGTGTCGGTAAGTTTGTTATTGGGTATGACCCGACTTGGATCATAACATTTTAGCCACATTAATTTAATATATCTCTCGGGCATACAAAATACCTTCAATCTCCCACTTGCATGAGAAACATAAGAAATTAATACAAGCGATGGATACCACCTAACGACCGTCCATCACCCCCAATATGTTATGACTTTGTGCCATTCAATAACATCATCCCTTTCGAGTTCCCATCTCGAATATGAATAGGTGAATCTTTCATTATATCCTTTCGTCCTAGATGTCATGTTAAATCCAAGAGATACAGAGTGATCACTCTCTTTTAGATTTAACTTTATCAGGCCTTAGACATCTGACTCTCAACTAATAAGAGGGAAAAATTCCATCTTGATTACATACGTCTTAGATATATACTTTGTATTACACCTGAGATCTTCCTTATGAACTACCATATTTCAGAATAGCGAAGGAAAGAATCAAGGCACAATACTTGGTAAATATCCGAATCCAATATGTATCTCAGGTCAGAGGATAAAATGATATTCGCCTTTACTCAAGATTACATGTGATCAACCACAAAGGCTCCATTTAGTAAATCTTGAGGGCGGGTCTTCCAATATTTGTATCCCACAAATATCTATGAACCTTGGTTGCAACCTTGCCCCACATTCATCCCATGAATGTATACCAATCCAAGTTCAGAATAGTCTAAACCTCACACTTGCTCCCACAAATGTGATCGACTACGAAATTTAGAATAATTACTTATTCATGGATAAAATATGCAAAATAGGAACATAACTCAAAATAAATTAATACCATAATTATATTAATGAGTTTGACCAATTTCGTTCCGTTACAATACTTAAAATAGATCATGACCAATCACTAGAATATTGAAGCCCTAATGCACAAACATGTCCATTATGTTTTGATCCATGTAAGAGCTTCGTGAGAGGATCCACTATATTAAGATCTGTGTGAACTTTGCGAATACATATCTTTCCCTTTTCAACTTCATCCCTTATGTAGTTGAATCTCTGCTCAATGTGACGGGTCTTTTAGTGAGCACGAGGTTCTTTGATTTGAGCAATCGCACCCTCGTTGTCGCAAAAGATCTCAAGAGGGTCCTGAATGGAAGGGACTACTCCTAAGTCGTCGATGAATTTCTTCATCCATGCAGCTTCCTGAGCTGCCAATGAGGCGGCAATGTACTCCGACTCTGTAGCGGATAATGCAACAACATCCTGTTTTGAATTCTTCCAAGAGACCGCACCTCCATTTAACGTGAAGACATAACCGGACTGTGATCGAGAATCATCTCGATCAGTTTGGAAACTCGCATCCACGTAACCTTTTACAGTGAGTTCCTCCTCACCAGACCCATATATTAGAAACATATCCTTAGTCCTCCTAAGGTATTTCAATATACTTTTAACAGCAATCCAATGACTGTTTCCTGGGTTATTCTGGTATCTACTTGTCAGGCTAAGAGCGCATGACATATCCGGTCTAGTGCATATCATTGCATACATGATTGAACTAATAGCAGATGCGTACGGGACTTTCTTCATTCTCTCTTGTTCATCTTTCGTGGTGGGGCACTGAGATGAACTGAGAAGTGTTCCCTTTTGAATAGGTACCAAACCTTTCTTAGAGTTCTCCATCTTGAACCTTTTCAAGATCTTTTCAATGAATGCACTTTGATTCAAACCTATCAGTTTCTTGGATCTATCCCTGTAGATTCCAATCCCCAAAACGTATTTCGCTTCTCCAAGATCCTTAATGGAGAAGCATTTACTTAGCCAAGTTTTAACACTTTGCATTTCCGGAATATCATTTTCAAATAACAATATATCATCCACATATAGTACAAGGAACATGATTGTGCTCCCACTAGCCTTTTTGTATACACAAGCTTCATCACCATTTTTAATGAAGCCAAATTTCTTGGCTTCCTCATTAAAACGATGATTCCACATTCTAGATGCTTGTTTCAATCCGTAGATTGACTTCTTTAACTTGCATACCTTTTTAGGACACTTTGGATCAACAAAACCTTCAGGATGAACCATATAGACATCTTCCTCAAGATGTCCATTTAGGAAAGCGGTTTTGACATCCATTTACCATATTTCATAATCATAATGAGCAGCAATGGCAAGTAATATCCTAATAGACTTTAGCATTGCCACAGGCGAAAAAGTTTCGTCATAGTCAACCCCTTGAGTTTGAGTGAAAACTTTTGCTACAAGTCTAGCTTTATATGTATCCAAGTTTCCATGTATGTCGGTTTTCATTTTGAAAAGCCATTTACAGTCAACTAGCCTTGAGCCAGTAGGTTGTTCAACAAGTTCCCAAACTTGATTGTCATACATGGATTGCATCTCAGCGTTCATGGCTTTCTGCCATTTATCCTTATCAATCCTTGATAAAGCATCTTGGTAGTTTGTTGGTTCATCCAAATCAACCACATAGCAACCATCCATGAGAAACCCGTATCTCTCAGGAGGATTACTAATCCTACCAGATCTGCGAACGTCTTATGTATTTTGATCATCCATTTGATCACTCTCAACATTTTCATGTTGAGTGCTAGTGTCAGCCAATTGTGTATCATCTACTTGATCTTGAACCTCTTCAAGATCTATCTTCCTTTCACTATTTCCTTCCATTAGGAACTTAGTTTCAAGGAATTCCGCCTTCCGAGCAACAAATACATTCTGCTCGGATGGATCATAGAAATAATATCCCATATCATCCTTGGGATATCCTATGAAGATACACTTCGTGGATCGAGCATTCAACTTATTAGGGATGTAACGCCTAGGATAAGCTTCACATCCCCATACCTTTAAGTATGATAGAGATGGAGGTTTTCCAAACCACATCTCATGAGGAGTTCGTTCCACTTTCTTGGTTGGGGCCATATTTAGAATACGAGCCGTGGAGCATAGACAATAACCCCAGAATGATAGAGGTAACGAGCTTCTAGCCATCGTAGATCGAACCATATCCATTAGGTTTCGGTTCCTCCTTTCGGACACACCATTATGTTGTGGTGTCCCGGGTGGAGTAAGTTGCGAGATAATCCCACAACTTCTAAGATGGTCTTGGAAAGCATCGCCTAGGTATTCACCTCCTCTATCGGTACGAAGTACCTTGATTGTCTTGTTGAGTGGATTTTGTACTTCATTTTGATATTCTTTGAATGCTTCAAAAGTTTCGTCCTTGTATCTCAATAAGTAGACATATCCGAAACGACTGAAATCATCAATGAAAGTAACGAAGTATCTTTCACCAATCCTAGTTATGGGCTTAAAGGGTCCACATACATCCGAATGTATTATTCCCCAATAAGTCCTTAGCTCTTTCATAGGTCCCTTTGAAAGGTGCTTTCGTCATTTTGCCTTGTAAACAAGATTCACATACATCAAACGAGTCTAGTTCATTTGATTTCAAAAGTCCATTATTTTGAAGTGTATGCATTCGATTCTTGTTTATGTGACCAAGGCGGCAATGCCATAAGTAGGAATCACTCAAATCCCTTTTGAGTTTCTTAGTGTTTGCATGGTATATTGAGCTATTGTATGATGTGTCATCATGAACCAATTCATAAATACCATTCGAAGGCGAAGCCTTAAAATAGAATACATTATCTAAAGAAACATGGATGTCATCATTAATGAAATTAAGATTAAAACCATATTGTTTCAAACGGGATACAGACATAATGTTTCGTGATAAATCGGGTGCATACAAAACATTTTTCAAAGTAAGCTCCAAACCACTTGGAAGCTTTAAAACAAAGTCTCCTTGAGCTTTCACTTGCACCCTTGCTCCATTTCCCATGAAGAGACTTGTTGTTCCCGCATCTTGATCACTTCTTTTGAACCCCTGCAAAGAATTGCAAATGTGAGTTCCACATCCTGTGTCTAATACCCATGTATTAGAAGAAGAAATACTAAGCTCAATGTATACCATATATACATTACCTAAGGTTTGCCCTGCATCCCTCTTTTCCTTCAACTCCTTAAGGTATACCGGGCAGTTGCGTTTCCAGTGACCCATTTCACCGCAACTAAAACACGGATCTTCCTTGGGGGTAGCCTTTCCGGCAACCTTTTGCTTCTTGTTGTTGTTGGTTGGGGTAACCATCTTCCCCTTTCCCTTACCCTTGCCTTGGTAGGCGGGTCCTTTCCTCTTAGCCGCCTTCGGCTTAGAAGTGTTATGGTTTTTGGACCCGCCTTCATTGATCATAAACATGGGTGAAGCCCTTTTACCCATGCTCGCTTTTGCCGTCTTAAGCATGGCGTGTAATTCGCCAATGCTCTTATCCCATCCATTCATGTTGTAATTCATTACAAATGTGTCAAACCTCTTTGACAAGGAATTTAGGATAAGGTCGGTGGCTAATTCATTAGACACGTTGCAATTTAGACGGTTCGCTCGATCAATTAGGCTTTTCATCTTAAGGACATAAGATGAAACGGATTGGGAGTCGTCCATCCGACATGCATGAAGCGCTCGAACCATTTCGAAGCGCTCGACACGAGCGTGTTGAAGGAACATCTCCTTCAACTGTGTAATCATGTCATATGCACTATGATGCTCAAAATCCTTTTGGAGTTCAGGTATCATAGTCCCAATCATGAGGCAAGAAACTTGCACCGAGTCGGTGCAATATTTCTCCCAATAAGCCATGCCTTCCGTATCATCCTCGTCCGGTTGATCGGGAATGGGGTCTTCCAACACATACGCCCTATCCTCAAGTTTGAGGACAATTCTTAGATTGCGGAACCAATCCATGAAGTTCGTATGGTTGAGTTTTTCCTTTTCGAGGATGGACCTTAACGATAGGTTGTTAAAGTTGATAGGTGCGTTTGGAATGTTGTTGTTGTTATTGGCGGCCATCTACAAAATTTAACAAAGTTGTTTAAGTATTAATTTTAATTTAACAATCAATACCCTTTAAATCCAATTGATATTTATTAAATTTTAGAATCCAACGGTAAACCAAATTTCGGTTAAGTGACCTTTATCCCGTCATTTGATTTAGCTAGGTAGTCATTGCATGACAATTGCAATCCTTTTGCAACTTCTAAGTCATGGGATCATGCAATCCTTTTGCATGGCGTATTTATCCCATCAACGCCTATTTGTTTCTCATGCTTCGGTGACCCTAAGTTCATGATTCCCAAATCAAGTCGTCCCACTTGTGTAAACGTGTAAATTTAACATACAAGTGGTTAGGTGACCTTTATCCCACAAGTGTGCAAAATTCACCTTAATCATATTAGTTTGCTCATAACGGTTAGGTGACCTTTATCCCATTATGAGTTCCCTAATATTTTTAAGTGTTGCACAAAAGGATGGCGTTTAACTTGTTTACCTTGTTAATAAGGGATTTTAAGTTTTCATTAATTCTAGTTTGAGAAAACAATCATGCCATACACCAACATGCATTTAGTGTATGGTTCATTTGAAATTCATTTTCAAGTCTTGTAATTTTAGCCAATTACTTGATATAAACCATTTTATATATATGATCCTTATCATGTTCTTAATAACCGATTATTAATGTCTTTTTAGCCATTTTTAATTTAACCATTTAAATTGACGTTTTGCATGTCGTTAATAATGTTATAATTTAACCAATTAAATTGTCATTTTCTAGTTGTTGACTTGTGTGATTAACTTGTAGAATACAAACATACAATCCACATAATCATATAAAACAACCACGCATGCAAAATCATATGTTCACAATCAAGTCATTTTGGTGGACATTTGTTTAGCCGAAAACAAATGCCACCGGTGAAGGGTTATAACACAAAGTAGGAGATTTTAAATCTCCCACTTAATCATGCATCCAAATGCTTCTTCATGTGTTCTTCAAGTCTTCATCATCTTCATTATTTTACAAAATATATCCTAATACATTTTGTCTAAAAAAAATGAAATACAACCTAATCTATTTTACATACCAAATATAAAATAAATTACATAACCAAATGAATAATTATTACAAACCAAATTGAATAAATTATTACAAACCAAATTGATGAATAAATCAACCAAACGAACATCCATTCAAACACAAGGTCGTGGCTATGATTGTGAACAACAAATATGACCAAAATGGAACAACCCAAAACCCATTTTGGGTGTCCAAGAATTCGGCCAAACCAAGCAACCCTCCAAACCCGAAAAGTTTTTTTTTTTGCAATCTACTTTCATGCATGTATATAGATTACAAAATTCATGGGTTTATAAACCATATAAGAAGCATATTCTAAAGACCTCGGCTCTAGATACCATTGTTGGAATTCAATATAACAACATGTTCTTAATGTTAACATAATTACTAAATCAATTTAGTAAGAAATATAGCAAGCGGAAGCATGATATATTAAGAAAACAAGTGTATATATTAAACCATTTTAGTTGAATTCCAAGTAGATATCAAGTCTTGATAATATGCTTACATATAAACAAGTAAAAGAAGAAGATTACCTCCTCAAGCTAGTTGAGGGTCGTTTTCCTTGTTGCAAGAAGATGGTGAAGATGATGTTGATTAATGGAGCTTCAAAGCAATGAAACCTCAAGAGATAATACCCCAAAATCTTCACCAACACCTTATGCAATAGTTAGGATTTAATGACACTAGAATTAGCTTGCAAAAAAAAAAAGAAATGAACTCTCTTTCCCTTAAGAAAGGTCACGGCAGCAGCAAGGCAGGAAAAATGGCTGTGCAGAATTTTTTTTTTAAGTAAAAGATGTGTATTGCATGTGTGTTGAAGTCCCAAGAGAGCTAGGCATGTGTATGTAGATATATGGGAAAACCAAGTAGTCAAAAGCATGAGTTCATGAACCCAATGCCCCCATCTCCCATGCGACATTCCCCTTTTTTATAAAATAGTTTTTATAAAACTAATTTTATAAAACCCCTCTCTTTTATAAACTTCCATGACATTATTATTAATCATGTACATTTTTATTTATAAAACCAATTTTATAAAATGTGACATAACTAAATTAATTATTTAACCCATAAATAATTAAATCTATATAATATAAATTATTCCATAATTTATATATATATATATATGTACACATCAAGTAGTATTTAAGAAAACCACTTTTCTTAAAGTTCAAGTGTCGCGTATTTGATCAATGATTCAATCGTTAAGATCAAATACGAATGAGGTGTCGGTAAGTTTGTTATTGGGTATGACCCGACTTGGATCATAACATTTTAGCCACATTAATTTAATATATCTCTCGGGCATACAAAATACCTTCATGTTTTTGGGACAACAATGTTTTTTATTTATTTCTGCATTCTCTGTGTAAGATGAGCATAAGAGACAAGTGTTTCTAGATGTGGTTTGTGGGGTAATCAGGAGAATCTAATTATTTATGGGCTTACAATGTTTTAGTTTCGCAAATTCGAGAGTTCCATTGTGTGAAGGAACCTGGTTGTGAAAATTCCACTGTATAAAGAGCATGTATTTGAGAAGATTTTGCTCTGTGGAGGGAATTGATGAGAGTTTTATGCAATCATGAGATACCAATTTGACGATATGTGATGTATCAGATAACGTGAAGACTTGTTTGAGGATTACAAACTATGGATTAGATTTCTCTGCATATCTTGCCCATATAATGTGCATGTCATAATGAAGATGTTTGATCTTGAGATTGATGTTAGAGGTAGGATACAGCAAACCATTAGAAAGAAGATTCTACAGGAATTAACTTTGGGTGTGTCATATATCTGAAGAGTTCGTCAGTGATATCGGTATCGCTCAGTCATAGGGGGATTACTGCTGCAATTGGTTTTGTGGGTAAGATGCACAAGTGGATTTGAATTCTCTTGGAGAATATCAAACAGAAGTTTGTTCGGCGGAACTCAATGACCTAAAAATCATTGTAGGGTGAAGTTCTAGCATAGCATGCAATCAAGAAGATCTTTAATGAAGCCCGAAGATCAGAAGAAACAAACGTACCGTTAAGTCTTCCCACATGTACAGGTAAGAAGTCTCCCGTACGGTTGATGTTTAATGAGGATAAGAAGACACGGTACTGCTGCAGAGACTGGCTGAAGATTGCAAGAGATGTTTACAATGACCTTTCGACAATAACAGATTCACCTCGCCATTAATTTCTCGGGGGGTTGTTAGTGCATTTTACTTATTTGTCCATCACTGTAGAAGAGACTGAGAATATTTCGGTTTATGTTGTACACCTAGGATTGTATTGAATAAGAAAACTCATGCCGCAGAAGTATATGTGACTAACCTTTGTTATATAGGTTTGTGACACGAGTGACAGAAGCCACTCATACGTGTGATGCTTCACCTGACAGAAGGCATACACTATAGTTAGAGTTTTCCTTGTTCATTGTCATTTGAGGAAAGAGCAAAGAGTTGTGTGTGCACCAGAAGAACACTTGAGTGTGTGTGAAGTGTGAGCTCCACATCTTTACCTTCATGGTGGAGAGGATCCATGGTGGATTGATTCTCCAATCACCATGGAAATGCAAACTTGTTAGTCTTAATTCATGTAATCGTTATTTTAATCATTTATCATCATTATTACATGTAATTATGACTTAATTTCAGCTGATTATATTGATTTTATCATTGTTCATCATTGTTCATCTTTGTTCATCATTATTGTTTATGCGTATGCTTAAAATTCGTCATGGATATCGGTTAAAAAGTCACGTTTTTACCCCCGATATTCAGTCCTAAAAGCACGAATTAATTAAATTTTTCTACAAAATTGAGCATTTATTTTTCTTGTTTGACAGATCAAGTGATTATGAAGACAACGCAATAAGAATTAACGAAAATGGGCTTAAAACGGAGAATCTGGAGCGAAAATAGTAGAAACCATAATGGCCTTCCAGTAAAGAAAATAAACGGCCGACCACACTATGTGGACGGCCTACCTGATTGAAAACGACCTGCCAAATAAACGGGTTGATCAAACAGGCCGCCTTCAAATCAAACGGCCTAACAGCAAATCAAACGGCCTAATTGGACGGCCATCCACAAAATCAAACGGCCTGCCATCAAATCAAACGGCCTGCCATGGATGGCCTGCCAGGCCAGGATTTAGTATAAATAAAGCTCAATTGTCTCCATTTCAACACACACTTCACTCTCCACTCTTCAATTCACTCTCAAATTTAGTTTGGTTTTCTAGTCTAGATTGAGAATAGTCTTTTGAGGCCTTCTCACCTCCGAGTGGGAAATTAAGTACCCGGAGTCGAGCGCCGAAGATTGTACTAAGAAGCTGTCTAGAGTCGAAGTTGTTAAGCATTTGTAACGATCCATGTCATTTGTTAAGATTTATCTTTAACTTGTGCTGTTGTTATGCTGAAACCTTGACGGTTTAGAGGTCTAATTTACAGACCACCCTTTCCAATTACCCATGTGGCTATAACCTAGTGTTAGGAACTGATCAATCCTAGGATACAGGGTAAGTAGTTATGTGTGCTTAACATCACAATAGGGTTTAGTACCTACTTATAGATAAGGTAACTATCTATCAAAGTAGAGCTGCCCGCCTTAAGATTGTGATTAGGTTAGTACTATAAGATTCTTATGAATACTGGTCTAATCAAAAGCATGATTCGCGTCAGAAGCAGTGTTCTAGTTATGCTGTTCGGGGTTGAGTAATTGATCGCAAAGGATAGACGTCTAATCCAACTAGTAGTACCTTAGAATATCTAAGATTGCACATTTGTTAATGTTAAGGCATAGCTATAGTACTAAGTGGAAGATTCGTATAGTAGTAATACCAACTAGGATTAAGAAAAGTCGGAACCTTTCTTAGGTATATCACTCTATTCATGAGCCTAGGACTCCGTCCAAGATAGGTCGCGTTAATCTTTTTGATTAGCGTTGGGAGTAGGATATGCTGTACCGACCAGAATCTTCAAAGCCTAGTCTCTTGGTGACAAATCAATTAGGTTACCTCCTCTTGATTAAGGTTTAGTGCTCATTCTAGGAGGTAGAACTCTATAGGTAGTCTCCCTACATCCTTAAATATTACATTCAACCCTTCTACATATAGTATATCTATCTGTAGTTCATTAAAAACACCCTACTTGCTATAGGGTTATCTTTAGACGTACTACGATCCCACGTTACTATCAAACGTACAAAAATATGAACCTAGGTTATACTTATCCTTTACTTGTTATAGAAAGAAGCAAGTAGGTGGATTATAGCTAGAAAACCCCAGCTAAATATAAATAATAAAACCATTACTTCCCCTTGGTAACTGATTCTGACGTTTTGCGACCTAACGACACCGCATAAATAAAGCCGTCCATTTTGGTCATATCAGGGGAGGGTAGAGTTTTTTGCGCTGCTAACGGGGATCGAATTTTCTGTTTGCTAAGGTAATCTGTGATTCTATCAAGATATCTGAGATTCTTGAGTGGTGTCTAAGAAAGATAATTATACACGGACTTGGTTGTTGGATTTTCTGAACAGTCTCCAATTATATTGGAACCAAAAGGATCCTACGTCTCCGTCATCGGCCTGGCCACTCATTTCAAAGATAGATTAACTGAAACACTCATGCTTAACAATCGGAACATTTGATCGTATAGGATTATTAGTCGCCTTTAGAAAACCCTAATTCTCTAAAATATTAAAAACCAAAATTATTAATACTATTACTATTATTTTCTGCAGAATCCATGACAAACTTAACCGTCTATGAAGAAGATTCAGAAGATATCCATCCTCCACAAACTTTGAAAACCAGGGTAGTTATCTTATATAAAATCCTAAAGATAATAACAGTTTCATCAAAAATGGATCTAAACCCTAATGAGTCTCGTCAGAAGCCTCCAGTTTCTGATTCATTGTAGTCCAAGAGGCCAGACAACTTCGTCTAACCCGAAGATTTCATTGCTCTTAGAGAAATTTTATTCAAATGAACCAGAATTCGACCCTTTTCACGATCCAAAAGAAGGGTTCAGTTTTAATGAACTCCTATACATGGAAGATGAAATAGGGGAAGAATATCCAACCTTTTTCCGATATCCGTTCTTAATAAAGTATGATTTCAAGAAAGGATGTTACATAGATAATCCAGACGCCCCCTTCATCGGAAATCCGCTAAATCCTAAACGAAGACTAGATGTTTTCCGCAATTTCGTCAGACATCTTTACATTTCAGATTTTCCATTTTCTAAACGTAAAGTGCAAGAAATGCATAATCTCCGTAATCATGTACGTTCCCTCCACAATCTCTCAAAAGAATGTGGGGAAGAAACCTTTTTCAAGTATCGTGATGAAGAAATCGACATAAAAGATGACCTCGAATTATTCATGAACTGCTTGTCATATACCGAAGATGAAGAATTCTCACCGATTCGTCACAATCAATATGTTGCAATGATGGTCGTAGAATTAGAGTATTGGACTGAAAAGGAATTTCGTAACCCCATTTCAAAATATGGAGATCGAGACTATTTCTACTTTGATCATGCGTCATTCCTTATTCAGAAATTGACGTAAGTATTTCCGGATTCAACCGAAGAAAGAATAGAGGTAAATTCTTTGAAAAGAGAAAGGGAATCTGTTCTGAATTCGTGCGAATCTTGACTACATCGAATTTCCATTTACTACCCCTCAGCAATCACTTATCAACCAAATATTCGAAAGTTTCAAATTCACTATTGGAAATCCCGATTCTGAGGAAGACTATGAATTTCAAACCGTAGTATTCAAACTTCTGAACGATCTAAATTTCAAAGACGATGGACCAAGGAATGGAATCTCGAACATCAAGAAGGTTAGAAGGGCATTCGTTCAATTTATGAACGATATCGATGATCTTCGAAAACACGAATGTCAGCTTTTGAGTGAATTCGAAAGATTCTTGCTTCATCCCGCTGATTTGCTTTGTACGATCAAAGAATCCCTGAACATCTCTCTCATGAAACGTCACCTTTTACGTTTAGTTGTAGGCTCGTCATAATTATTGTAATCATTTATTTCACGAATAATGTTTTCGTGTAATAAATTTAAATAAATATTATATATACAATACTAGTTATTTCATAATATAATATAATATAATACTAATTATTTCATAATATAATTCATAATATAAATAATAAATGGACTTGATTAAATCAAATAGTGTGACGACTCGGAAAGTTCCGATCAAATTTAAACTTTATTCTTTCATGATTTTAACACGATAAGCAAAGTCTGTAATGTCGAGTCTCAAAAACTTTGAACTATTTATATGGAATCGTTTGACCTTTGACTATTCCCGACGATTCACGAACATTAGTTTGTAAATAAATAGGTACATATAAATATAAATATATGGACATATATAATCCATAAAGTATACTTTAAACATTAGGAATTAAAAATGTGAAATAATAAATAGAATAAATAAATTACCATTTTACATATATATTATTATGAGTAAATATATGAATTCTAATAATAATTATTAATATATTGTGATATATAATATTTAATAAATATTATTATATAATATAGTGTAAAGTTAATATATTATTTGTAATTACAAGTTAAAATATAAATGATATATCAATATTATTATTATTACTTTAATTATTATTACTAATATTAATATTGATATTAATATTTGTGTTATTAGTATTACTAATTCTAATATGAGATATAAAATGAATAAAATTTGATAAGTATAAGTTATTATATTATTATTATTATAAATATCATTAATAATATTAATATCCTTATAACTAATAATATTTTAAGTATCATTAATAATATTATAAGTAGTGTTATTTTAACAATATTGTTATTATCATTGTTAATATCATCATAACTAATAATAAATTTTAAATATAGTTATTATGATTATTAATAGTATTATTATTAAGAATTATTATTATTATTACTACCTTTATCATTAAAAGTTATAATTTTTATCATTAATAATAATATTATTATTATTATCATAACTATTATTAGAATCATCATTATTATTATTAGTATTAGTGATATTATTGTCATTATTATTATTATTAATTCTATTATTATTAATATTAGCATTTGTATTATTTAACAACCCGTCCTAATCCACCTGGACGAAGTCATCAACATTTGGTCCCATTGTGAGGTGCTGTCATAAATATGCCATGAATGACTCCATGTAATATGAGCAAATGCACAGCGGAAGATTTCTTTCATACCTGAGAATAAATATGCTTAAAAGTGTCAACCAAAAGATTGGTGAGTTCATAGGTTTATCATAACAATCATTTCAATATATTAATAGACCACAAGATTTTCGTTTATAAATATATGTACACTCGCAAGTGTATAAAAGTATTCTATAAGTTGTTGAGCGCTTCGGTAACCATACTTAACAATTAATGTGGCATATTCCCTTTATTATGAAATCTCCCTACACTGTACCAAGTGTAGTAAAAACGAAATACTATGCAACCGTTTACGATACTAGAGCGACTAGCCCGGTTGGGGTTGTCAAACTCGATAGATCTATCAATAGGATTCGCGCTTACATGTTCTTCCAACATGTAAATATTAGTTACCAAGCTATTAGGGAAGATATGCAAGGTGGTACAACTCAACGTAGAATATATTTTAAGTACTTATGTCTATTTCGTCAAACATAAAAGCAGCACATGTATTCTCAGCCTGAAAATATATATTGCAAAAGCAATTAAAAAGGAAGCAAATGAAACTCACAATACTGTATTTTGTAGTAAAAATACATATGATGACATTGAACAAATGTAGGGTTGGCCTTGGATTCACGAACCTATATCAAGTATATATATTAACACATATAACCACATAATTCCTTCTATGTAATACTTATATATATATTAAATGTTGTAGTTATATAAATATATATTTTATTTATATTTATATTTTCAGTTATATTTTATATATAGTTATTTTGTAAAATGATCAATATTCATACATATAGTTATATTAATATATATTATATTTCTATTTAGTATTA
The DNA here is from genome assembly GCF_046630445.1 of Rutidosis leptorrhynchoides. NCBI lineage: Eukaryota > Viridiplantae > Streptophyta > Magnoliopsida > Asterales > Asteraceae > Rutidosis > Rutidosis leptorrhynchoides. The sequence continues at coordinate 217,289,967 of NC_092338.1, read as the reverse complement.
TATCAAAAATTAATAACTTGTTATATGTAATATTTATATAATTAATGTTAATATGTTTAATATAAAATTTTTATGTAATATTAATATATAATATTTATTTGTTATATAAAAATCATACTATTAATAATAATAATAATAATAATGGTTCTAGTAATAATAAATAAAAATTGTATTTTTATTAAAAATAATAATCCTTAATAATAATTTTTAATATCACTAATACTTAATACTAATAATAATAATGATAAAAATGATAATAATAATAATAATAATAATAGTTATAATGATAATAATTTTACTAATGTTGATAACAGTATTAATAATTCTTATTTTAACAAATTTAAAGATATTAATAATAATAATAATAATAATAATAATAATAATAATAATAATAATAATAATAATAAAAATAATAATAATAATAATAATAATAATAATAATAATAATAATAATAATAATAATAATAATAATAATAATAATAATAATAATAATAATGTTGATAATAATAATAATACTAATAATAATTATACCTTGGAAATATATACGGGCTAGAATTCCAGCCCATCAAAAGCCCACTCGATCTAGAAGCCCGCTCTAGATAATGCCTTAGTCTGATTCATTAATAAGCCCAATACTATTTAAGTCCAAGCAACAAAATTACAAACCTAATTTGATTAAGCCCATTAGTATAGATAATTAAATCCCCCAGCCCAAACCATGTTTTAATTACTGATCGATGGATTGTGGGAGTTGTTGGGTTCGACAGAAGTGAGACATAGATTAAGAACAGTAGTTCATAGGTTCATCCCCTCCATCGTTCAACATCATCTTCTTTCATCTGTGTTCACCTTCGATTATTATTATCATTATTTATCCTTGACAGCAACCTTCATCAAATCATAACTATTCGCTCAGTCTGATTGGAACATAGAACTGCTACGAGTAGTAATATTGTTCGATGGTAACAGAAATCAAATGGAATAGTGAAGGGTGTTCTTGGGTGTGGCTTCAGTCAGGAAGAAAAAAAGAAACGAATGGCAAACATCATCACTTTTAACTCATCATTACTGTTATCATCATCTTGAAACTCGTCATATCATCATCTTCTTCACGTCACCGTATCATTATTATATGGAAACATCACACTTCATCTTTTGTCGCTAAACAGAAATAATTATATGCGAGTAATTTGTGTAGTGGTTCGAATATTGCAGGTTGTGTGGTGGTAATTCTGTCGAACAGCAGCTATTAGTGAACATTTTCGATGATTAAAACAAAAACAAAATAAGTCGAGCAAGGTGATTTGATGGGTTTCATTTTAAGGATAGAGAGTGATAGAGAGAGCTGATGAGAGGGAGAGAGGTAACGAGAGAGAAGGTGGTGGCGGTTATGGTTGTGACCACCCGAAAATTTCCGACCAAATTTAAACTTTATTCTTATATGATTTTGACACGATAAGCAAAGTCTGTAATGTTGAGTCTTGAAAACTTTGGAACAGTTTACATGAATGCATTTGACTTTTTGAATACTCCCGACAATTCACGAACAATTGTTGCAAATAACTATAATATATATATATATATATATATATATATATATATATATATATATATATATATATATATATATATATATATATATATATATATACATATAAATAAATATAAATGTAGGAATTGGAAATAATAAAAATTTAACCATTTAAATTAAGAATTTTTAATATTAATATTTAAGTATTGTCATTAAGAATTATTGTTATTAACGTTATTATTATATATATCATAAAATTAATAACAGGTAATATTAATATTTAATATAATAAATTTAATTATTAGTTAAACTATAATTGTTATAGTAATATTATTATTACTTTCAATATTAATATCTATATTAGTATTGTTATATTATTATGAAAATGGATATAAATGAAAAATGTGATATTGTCATTACTAATATTATTGTAATTAGTATTATTATTAGTATCATTAATAATAGTATTATTATCATCATTATTATTAAACTTATTATTGTTATCATTATTATTACTCTTGTTGATGTTGTTATTAATATTAGTATTATTATCAATATTATTTTCTATTGTTATTATTATTTGTTCATAAATACTAGATGTTAAAATTCATAAAAATAATGTTATTATTATGATTCATTATATATTTAATATATATATATATATATATATATATATATATATATATATATATATATATATATATATATACAAATATTTATATATAAATTTTAGTTATGTATTTATATATATAAATATATATAAATAGATATATAAATGGATATATAAAATCACATATACATAAATACATATATATTTAGGTAATACAATTAAATATACAGTTATTTAAATATATAAGGTTATATACATATAGATACAACTGGTACGTATTCTGTTAGATATCCTAATCACTTTAAGTTATTTATCTGTTATCCAAATCTTGATTGGTACGAAAGAAATCAGAGATTTTAACCCGTTCTTATTTGTTTTCCCTTCCTATTTCTGATTTGCATGTCGACCAACTTGTTGATACAAAACAAAACTTAACGAATCTGGTACTGTGTTAGTATCTCATTTACACTTTATACTAGAGTAGACTCAATTCAGTAGAAGAAATGTAAAAGAGAAATAAAATAAACATCTAAAGAAAACCGTTCACCCCTGTTCTTCCACTTTTTAGCCAAACTTCGAATTTGAGTTTTATTTCAAAATCTAATAATGCCATTCTATTAGAAAACATTCATTCAAACTATCTGGAAACTTTCAATTGCCAATTTTTAGTATCGAGTAAGAATTTCGAAGTCAAAGTTTTAGAAATAAAAAGTCAAACAATGTTCTATGATCGAATTCGTGTTTTCTGTTAAGGTTTAGGTTCAATTGAGTGTTCAGAAAGTTTCTAGGAGATAAATTAGACCTTTTTCATGTTATGATCATGGTATCAAACAACTTCAATTTCAAAATCAAACTTTGAGTTCAAATTCCTTTTCGCGAGTCCAGTATCTGTTACCATTCAATTTTTTTTAATTCACAAGCTTAACAAACAAATGATTCCTGTTTTGAACCCATGTACTAGTCAAACATGTGTATATACTATTATGATTATTTGGGTGTTGGTCGATCGTGACTGTAATGAGGAAGATGAAGAAAAGGAACCAGGAAAAATAAACGGGTTATGTATGTTAGGGTATAGATTAAATCAGGAAAAGTGAAAATGGTTGAGTGGTTAAAGGGGTTGTCATGTGAGCGAGAGGTCGCGGGTTCGAGCCAGGGCATGGGATGTTTTCATTTTGGACTTCATCCCTTTGAGGTAGTCTTCCTTTAATTATTTATTATTATTATTATTATTATTATTATTATTATTATTATTATTATTATTATTATTATTATTATTATTATTATTATTATTATTATTATTATTATTACTTATTAATATTAATTATTATTATTATTATTGTTATTAATATGATTATTATTGTTATGATGATTATTGTTATTGTTATTAAAATTAGTACTAAAATTATTACTGTCATTAACATTATTAATATAAGTAATAATTATCAATTATTATTATTACTAGGTATTAGAAATAACATGATTATTATTAGTATTATTATTATTATTATTATGAAGATTGTTGTTAGTATTAATATATAAGTATGTATATTGTTATTATTATGATTGTATCTTTAACAACATCATTACTATTATTAGTATTATTATTGTTGTTACCATAAGTGATATTACTTTTACTATCATTATTATTTTTATCATTATTAATATTATTTTAACTATATTAGTATTACTATCAATATCATTATTGTAAAAACTATTTGGATTATGAAAGTAAAAGTTTTAAAAATGTTGTTAAGATTATAAATATAAAAAAATTATAAATATGAATATCAATGTTATTATGAAATTCATATGTAAGGTTAAAATGAAATATTATTATTATTATTATTATTATTATTATTATTATTATTATTATTATTATTATTATTATTATTATTATTATTATTATTATTATTATTATTATTATTATTAATATTATTATCATTATTATTATTATTATTATTATTATTATTATTATTATTATTATCACTATTATTATTACTGTTACAATTACAAATAAAAATATATATATAAAAACACATTACCATTATATTAATATTTTTAATACTATATCTTGTTATCAATTAAACTATATTAAAATTTAATATGATAATTATTAATTAAATACAATGTATGAATTAAATATATTAAGTTTATCTATATAACATAATATAATAAGTATATTAATAATAATAATAACATATATATTCGTTCGATTACAAGTACAAGTTTTAATAAATATACAAATGATATAGGTTCGTGAATCCGAGGCCAACCCTGCATTGTTCAATATAGTCATATGTATTTTTACTACAAAATACATCAGGTGAGTTTCATTTGCTCTCTTTTTAAATGCTTTTGCAATATATATTTTTGGGACTGAGAATACATGCGCTGCTTTTATAAATGCTTTACGAAATAGACACAAGTGATCGAAACTACATTCTATGGTTAGATTATCAAACCAAATATGCCCCTTTTTAGCTTGGTAGCCTAAGAATTAGGGAACATCACTAATTTTGAGAATTAGTGCACCCCTAATTGACGCGAATCCTAAAGGTAGATATACGGGAACTAACAACCCCCATTCTGGAATTTGGAATGCTTTAGTACTTCGAGTTTATCATCTCCGATGGGTGTCCCGGAATGATGGGGATATTCTATATGAATCTTGTTAAGGTCGGGTTCCAGGTGTTCATTATATGAATGATTTTTATCTCTATGCAGTTTGCGAAATGCCTGATATGAGATGTATATTTATGAGAAATGAAAAATGAAAATCTTGTGGTCTATTAAAATTATGAAAATGATCGATTATGATAAACTAATGAACTCACCAACCTTTTGGTTGACACTTCAAAGCATGTTTATTCTCAGGTATGAAAGAAATCTCCCGCTGTGCATTTGCTCATTTTAGAGATATTACTTGGAGTCATTCATGACATATTTCAAAAGACGTTACATTCGAGTCGTTGAGTTCATCAAGATTATTATTAAGTCAATTATTAGTTGAATATATTATGAAATGGTATGCATGCCGTCAACTTTCGATGTAATGAAAGTTTGTCTTTTAAAAACGAATGCAATATTTGTAAAATGTATCATATAGAGGTCAAGTACCTCGCAATGTAACCGAATATAATGTATTCGTCCAGATGGATTAGGACGGGTCATGAAAGTTAGTATCAGAGCGGTGGTCTTAGCGAACCAGGTCTTGCATTAGTGTGTCTAACTGATAGTTGTTTAGATGCATTAGTGGGTCTGGACTTCGACCGTGTTTGCATGTCAAAAGTTTTGCTTATCATTTCGTGTCGAAAATTACCTGCTTATCATCTTTAGGAAATTACCTGATTATTATTCTTAGTATAGACACGTTTTACTGCATTGACTGCATGAATAGTGTATAGACAAAAATTTATATCTTAGCGCAACTGTTACTGTAGACTTGCCTGACATATGCCGTAAATTCCTCCGTAGTCTACGAAATCTTTAGTACTATATATATAGATATTCTATGTAGTTAGAATATCATCCAATATTCAAAAATCATTTCATATCGAAAAATCTTTTACTCTATCGTACGAGATGGAACTCGCAACCAGTTCGAATTCCTCGGATTCCGACAGCTATTCCGATATGGATTTCGACTCAAGCTCCGAAGACAGTGTAACAGGAATAGATCAACCAATCAGTCATCACCAATTTTGGCTGAATTGGGGATGGGTTCGAAGTCGACTTAATCAATGGAGATGCGAAGAGGGCGATCCTTTCCGTCAACCAAATTCACTTCTTGACGAAGAACCTGAAGCACTTACTGTAAAGACCCGTCCTAATCCATAAGAACGAATACAATAACATATGATTACATCGCGAGGTATTTGACATCTATATGATACATTTTTCAAACATTTCATTCATTTTTAAAAGATAAACTTTCTTTACATCGAAAATTGACAGGCATGCATACCATTTCATATTGTCCAACTATAAATGATTTAATCTGTCATTTACATAATAATAATCTCTATTGAACTCAATGACTTGAATGCAACGTCTTTTGAAATATGCCATGATTGACTCCAAGTAATATCTTTAAAATAGGCAAATGCACAGCGGAAGATTTCTTTAATACATGAGAATAAACATGCTTTAAAGTGTCAACCAAAAGGTTGGTGAGTTCACTAGTTTAACATAATCGATCATTTTCATCAGTTTAATAGATCACAAGATTTTCATTTCCATTTCTCATAAATATACGTCCCATGCATAGAGACAAAAATATCATTCATATGGATTGAACACCTGGTAACCGACATTAACAAGATGCATATAGAATATCCCCATCATTTCGGAACACCCATCGGACATGATAAACTCGAAGTACTAAAGCATTCCAAATTCCAGAATGGGGCTTGTTGGGCCCGATAGATCTATCTTTAGGATTCGCGTCAATTTGGGGGTCTGTTCCCAAATTCTTAGGCTACCAAGCTAAAAAGGGGAATATTCGGCTTCGATCATTCAACCATATAATGTAGTTTCGATTACTTGTGTCTATTTCGTAAAACATTTATAAAAATTGCGCATGTATTCTCAGCCCAAAAATATAAAGGGTAAAAAGGCAAAATGAAACTCACCATACTGTATTACGTAGTAAAAATACATATAACATCATTGAACAAATGCAAGGTTGGCCTCGGATTCACGAACCTATATTAATTATATATTTTTATATGTTGGTCAATATTTGTTCAACAAATTAGGTCAAGTCATAGTGTACCACAATCCTAATGCTCGAGACTAATATGCAAAAGTCAACAAAAGTCAATTTGACTCAAAATGATTTCTAAAATTTATACTTGATTATTATATATTTTAAATATCCTCATTTTATATTTTTAAATATTTTTAAAAGATTTATTAGAGTAAATACTATAATTCATTTATTAATAAATAAAACTTTATATAAAATATACTTTTATATATCTTAAATATTAAAATTTATAAAGTTCATTTAATATCATAAAAATATTATTATGATAGGTTTTATTAAGGTAATTATATTATTTGTATTACATATTTATTTGATAAAATAACATTGATAATAATAATAATAAGTAAAAGTTGTATTATTTTGTAATAATAATTATTATTATTCTATTAATAAAAATATCAATATTTATATTTACTAAAAATGATATTATGATAAAAATGATAATTCTAATTATGATAACTTTAATATTTACAATAATTTTTAATATTAACTTTAAAATAATAATTCTATTTAAAATGATAATAATAATGTTATTTTATAATAACAATGACATTTCTATTAAAATGATAATTTTTGTTAAAATGATAGTGTTAATACTAACGATACTTTTAATAATAATAGTAATGATAAAAATAATATGAACGATAATTTTTATCTAAATCAATATCTTACAATATTTTAATTTCATCATGATACTCATACTCATTATTTCCTAATCGATTCGTTTAATAGCTCTTAATTGTCTTTTATAGCACGTTCATGTTAATGATAATAATAGTAATCATAATAATTAGGTGTTACTAATATTAGTTTTTAATTATAATAATACTAATGATAATAAGTATTATGATAATATTAATGATAATACTTAATTATAACTTTGATGATAATAATGATAGTAATAATAATAAAAATAACAATTTTTAATGATACTACCTTTTATTGATAATGATAATAATAATAATAATAATAATAATAATAATAATAATAATAATAATAATAATAATAATAATAATAATAATAATAATAATAATAATAATGATAATTAGATAAAAACTATCACGACGGTAATAACGACGATAATAATAATCATTTTTAACTATAACTTCTAATCCGTTCATCGAAATCATTCGATATCTAAATGAAAAGTTCTTAATTTTTCGCTAGCTTTCCAACGACACGCATATCTTATACCTTATCTCAACCGCATATGTAACTAATTCAAGATTCAACATAACCTATCTAATGGCAATATCAAAAGTACAAGCATGCATAATCCTATATACTCGAGCACTAGTCAGGGATACACTATTAGTATGTAAAAATTAAATTATGAGTACTCACGTATCAATATTGAGATTCAATATTGCAGGAAAGGTACGTAAACGCAACGGAGATGATAAACACTAGATTGACCTCATGTGAAGCGACCTGTCCTAATCCATCCGGATGAAGTCCATATTGATTACAATCGATTCACAATAGTTGGTTACATCGCGAGGTATTTGACCTCTATATGATACATTTTACAAACATTGCATTCGTTTTTAAAAGACAAACTTTCTTTACATCGAAAATTGACAGGCATGCATACCATTTCATAATATATCTAAACTATAAATGACTTGATAATATTCTTGATGAACTCAATGACTCAAATGCAACGTCTTTTGAAATATGTCATGAATGACTCCAAATAATATCTCTAAGATGAGCAAATGCACAGCGGAAGATTTCTTTCGTACCTGAGAATAAACATGCTTTCAAGTGTCAACCAAAAGGTTGGTGAGTTCATTAGTTTAACATAAATAATCATTTCCTAATTTTAATAGACCACAAGATTTCATATTTCCATTTCTCATAAACATACGTCCCATGCATAGAGAAAAAAATATCATTCATATGGATTGAACACCTGGTAACCGACATTCACAATATGCATATAAGAATATCCCCATCATTCCGGGATCCTCCATCGGACATGATATAATTTCGAAGTACTAAAGCATCCGGTACTTTGGATGGGGCTTGTTGGGCCCGATAGATCTATCTTTAGAGTTCGCGTCAATTAGGGTGTCTGTTCCCTAATTCTTAGATTACCAGACTTAATAAAAAGAGGCATATTCGATTTCGATCATTCAACCATATAATGTAGTTTCAATTACTTGTGTCTATTTTGTAAAACAGTTATAAAAACAGCGCATGTATTCTCAGTCCCAAAAATATATATTGCAAAAGCATTTAAAAAGGGATTAATGAAACTCACGCATATAAATATTGTACAACAGTTAATAAAGCATTTTGCATGTATTCTCAGCCCAAAAATGTAAAGAGTAAAAGGGAATCAAATGAAACTCACCTAATGTATTTTGTAGTAAAAATACATGTGACTATATTGAACAATGCAGGGTTGGTCTCGGATTCACGAACCTATATCATTCATATATATATTAACACATATACTGGTAATCGAACAAATTTAGGTATTCTTATTAATTGTTATTTTAGTAACTTGCACGTTTCATTAATAACTAAATTAACTATATTTATTTTTATATACATTAAATAGATAATTAATATTTATTACAAACATATTAATATAGTTATGTTTTATGTCATAATTATATCTTTATATAGAAAATCTTTATTTAGTATATTAAAAATATTAATAATAATAATAATAATAATAATAATAAACATAATACTAATTTTAATAAAAAAATTAAAAATTATGATACTTTTAGTAATAATAATAATAAAAATACTGATCATAATAATAACTTTGATAATAATTTTACTAATAATGATAATAATAATAATAATACTAATAATAATAATAATACTTATGATAATAATAATAATAAAAATAATGATAATAATAATAATAAAAATAATTTTAGTATTAAAAACTACCTTCCAAGCTTTTCTAAAAAGAGATGCCCCGAACCGGGCTCAAACACGAGACCTCTCGCTTAACTCACACCACACCAAACCAATACACTGCTCGTTCATTTCTGATTTAACTCATGCATCAAATCTATTTAACATAATATGACTGTCTGTCTGTCTTCTTCTTCTTTTTATAAAAATATATGCCACAACCTGGGTTTGAACCCGAGACCTCTCGCTAATCGAACAAACCTCCAAACAATTGCCCTATTTGATTCTTTCTGTTATAATCTATACCTTAAATTTATTTAACATTATTTCAGTATTCATCTTCTCGTAATTTCATCACCATTTTCATCATCCCGTATCTTTTCTTCATATCATCATCATCTATGCTTGTTTCAACATCAACGATTATCATTAACATACAACATCATCATCTTACTCATGATCATCACTATTTAATTACCTATTCATATTCACTATTATTATCTTTATTATATACTATCACCATCATCATGCTTCATCTCATATCATCATGTTCATCGTGATCATAAGTATCATCATCATTTTCATTATCTTATTAACATTTATCTTTATAGTCTCATTATCATCAACTCTATTCGTCATTGTTTAAACAGAATCATTTAAGCACCTTAATTATCATTCTTAATTATCATCTACTTAAATGTGTGTTTGTGTAGTTGCCGAGTATAATCCAGGAAATAGAATCGATGGATTTCAAACTCAAGGCCCAAACTTAAAACTGAAGCATTGTAATCCAACACAACCTCACGGACCAAATCATTACCCATCAAGATGAATGGGTTTAAACAATCAAGAGCAATAGCTGTCATAATATTTAATTGCAACTGGAATTTTCCTGTCGGCCAACAAGGGAAAAGGAAGAAAAAAATAATCAAAAGCGTGCAGTTTAACAGGAAGAAGGATTGGCTCGATGTACAGCTAACAGAAAACAACAAAAGAAATAAAAATAAAAATAGGTTTTGCAAGTTGTCCTTCATGGTTGAATGGCAGTTTTTTTTAAGGCTGTAAAGGCAGTAGTAGCAGCGACAGGGAAAAAAAAGACAACATAGGTAATCGACTTGGTTTACATGGTAGACAGCAGCGGATTATAATCAGATAGTAGGATTGAGAGAGAGAAGAAAAGAGAGAGAGGAAGATCTTGTTGGGTCTTTCGAATATAAACAGAAACATAAATGCAACCTGAATAATTGATAGTAATACTTCAGGCAGACAACATTAATGGGTTTTGTTGGAGAGGGTTTTCGTCTTTGGTTCATCAATAAGAAATAAAATATAACGCGAAAGTTAAAGTTGATCGTGACAATTTTTCTTTTGGCCATTACGTTTCTATTTGATTTAATCTTGCACCCTTTTATTATGCTAATTATTCCTCTTGTCCCACTAATGAAAATAAAGGCAAAGGGTGTAGCTTTTGTTTTAAAAAAAATGTCGACCAAAAACAAAGAAAAAGATACATAAAGATAGTCACTTTATTCACATGCTATGTTCATGGAAAATTTTATATTAATATTGAATTTGATGATTGTTTGGTGAGGGATTCGAACGGGAAACAGACTTACATACACGTAGTAGTAGTTTGGGTGATCAAGTTTGGTTGTTCACGAGTTCAAAACAGAACAAGTAGTAGCCTGCAATAATGGTGCATTGAAGGTAATTTTTGAAACGGAAGGAAGAATTAGAGAATGAAAGAGATAAATAAAAAAAATTATATATATTGATGAGGATGGTGGTTTGATAACATTTGACGTTCAATGGTGGTAAGGCTTGAGTGGTGATCGAAGCGATAAGTAGGAAGTGGGTTCTTGGTTTATGGTGATGAAGGTGTTCTGTTATGATCATAACAGAAAAAGAAAATAAAGGAAAGAAAAATAATAGAAATAATGAAGGTGGTGGTTCTCGGTTTGAAAGTGGTGATAGGGTGAAGGATTGTGAGAATGGTGATCCGGTGATGGGATCATGGAATGGTGAGGGTGTAATTGTATCATATATACATATATCTATATATAAGTGTAATTCATTTTCATATATTTGTAAGAGTCAAACAAACAAACACAGCAATATATATTTAAATCAGGTAAAGTAAAAAGCAAATAGTAATGGAATAATTTAGCAGCCGTGCTTTTAACATATACCTGCCGACACTATTAACATAGTTATTATTTCGTACTCCGTTGATCATCTGTGACGGATAAAAGCGTTTGGAAAAATCCCAAATTTTTACAGTAATTATATTTATTCATTTTAGTCATTATGATATAAAATTTGATCATAATTTATTAAATAAAAATTACATCAACTGTCCCTCTCATTTATGGGTGAAATATAAAAAGTTTTGAAATTTATTAATTAGCTTCTAAATATATTTTTAATAAACCTAAAATTTATATAGCACATTCTCGGATCACCGTTTATTTTAAAATTACATAAGTTTGAATTTAACTTGCTTAATATCAATCGAAACATCCAACGAGTATTACAATCATTTAATATTTATTTTTGATATACTTTATTTATATATAGAGATATATTTTAAATAATAATTATTATAATATCCTATTTTTATTTTATTAATTTTTTTAATAACAACAATATATAATACTTCAAATTATATTTCGAATTATTATTTATTTATACATACACACAAATCTATTTATGATTAATTGTTCGTGAATCGTTGAGAGCAGTCGAAGGTCAAATGAATATATTAAACACAGTTCAAAGTTTTTAAGATTTCAACATTACAGACTCTGCTTATCGTGTCGGAAACATATAAAGATTAAGTTTAAATTTGGTCGAAAATTTCCGGGTCATCACAGTACCTACCCGTTAAGGAAATTTCGTCCCGAAATTTGAATGAGGTCGTCATGGCTAACAATAAATATGTTTTCCTGACGAATATGAGCTGATAAATAGAGTTTTATCATTATTGATTAATACAGATAAAATAATTCGATTATTCGAAGAGCACGAATGAAACTATCACAAAAGAGTGAAATAGAAAAAGTAAAGATTCATCTTAACTTTTGACAGAGTCAGGGTTGAATTTAGAAAATAGGGTGCGTCTTAACTTTTGACGTGGAGGGTTGAATTTAGAAAATAAAGTTCGTCTTAACTTTTGAAGTCGTCTTGATTGAATTCCGGAATTCAAGAGATTTAAGAAAATCTTCGAAATCTAAAAGATTTGATTCTTCAGCAAATAAGGAAATTAAGATCTCTATAATTAAATACGATGATCTGCCTCGATTACTATGTCTGATATTTTCATTATAAATTAAACTCATCCGTTCCATTATTCTCACCATTCATATACTTTCTTTCTTAGTTCATACATCCAAAAGATTGTGAAAATGCTTAGTCCAGTTCTACTCCCTAAAATTTTCCTAATTATCATTTCTATCATCCTTCTTCTCAATTTTCCACCAGAAAAATCTGTTTACTTCTACTATTATCTTGGGATGATACTATTCGTAATTATACCATGTCTTTATATTGCTATTCGTATTAATATTCACGGTTTGTAACCTCCGTGTTGTCATTGGGCTTTATATTTTCTCTTATATTTTGGAGCTCTTTGCCTTTTTATTCTCCTCTCGACTCCTAGTAAAGAGAGCAACGGTCCAGAATTCATAAGTACGGAGTTTCGAATGAACTTAATCTTCTAACCAAGAAAGAACGAAATCGTACGATTTCATTTGTCAAATTATTATAATCATTGAGAATAGAACTATCAAGAATATACTTTCTTGATATGTTCAGAAGTTATGCAGAATGAAAAAGTCATGTAACATGGCACATGATGATGTTATGATCTGTGAATCATCATGTTCCATTAGAAACTCAGCATGACTTACTGTAATATAATCACGTTGATCAAGTGTCATTATATTATACTAACTCATTCATCAGTTCCCAACATTACTTCAATAACATTCATATTTTAAATTCGAAAGTTTACAGAATATAGAAACTAACAGTTTCTATATGATGTAACACTGATAGCACGAAGAGATTAATGATTTCAGATAAGAATAGTTATGACAATATCTTCAGAAATATGGAGGATATTTATAATGAAAGATACGATAATATCTTTGAATATCTAAGATCAGAGGATGATGGAGACTATTGTCCGCAAGGGTTTAGAGTAAGGAGCAAGATATTCACTAAAGACTTCAGCAGGCATTGAATCTTTTGGATTCTTTGAAGTCAAACTTATTCTTTGTGATTTGTCCACGGTTTCCTTCATAGTTTCGCATAATCCGCTTTTCGGTACTAAATTTTCTATTGAGTGTTTCCAATACTCCATTCTTTATCATCAAACTTTCGACGGTTAAGGTCGTGTACAGTTTTTGCTGTTGTATTCAGCTTCTTCAGAATTTGTGGGATTGATTTGTAGACTGGGTGCTTTTCAGAATGGAAAATCATAATTCTAAGAGGTGAATATTATATATATACATATAACTGTTGTTGTAGATATACTGTGAGTTTTTAAAGTACTGATTACTGATTATCAGTAATTGGTATGGCAATTCTTGTTATAAGATGCGGACGAGTACATGATGAGACTTCAATAGATAAATATAGTGATTTGTCGAAGAGATTTAAATCAAGGAGCAACGGGGTTGCTAGTACGTCTGCTGGTAATATAGTGGAATATAAAAGAATTTCCCGGTATCGAAAGGGTAATCGTATATATCAGGATTATAGTAAGGCTACTTCGAATGAAAAGTCGAAGTTGACTTGCTGGAGCTGTGACAAAATTGGCTACTTTGAAAAGGGATCGCGAAGTTATTTTTGCTAATAAATGCCAAAGGATCTGACGCGACTACGTGTTAAATTTTTACTCAGTTGCCGAGAGTTTCTCAGGTGCAATACTATATACATAAATCTTTCCTTCTGTAGATGAAGTGCGGTTGGTTCATCCTCTTGATTGAGGTGTTTTCAAGAATTATGAAAGGTTTGAACGTAGATTGTAATCGTCAAGATACAAATGAGATTTAAGGTGAAATCAAGTGGCAAACTTGAATAATTATTTAGTTTCATATGTTATAATCAATATTTTTAATTCATTTTAATTGTCCAAAGTGGGTAGTCCACAGTTAGCAGTCCACAGTTACTAATTCAATAATTCATATACAGTTTATAATATTCGAATTAATTAATACGTATCGTGACCCGTGTACCTGTCTCAGACTCGATCACAACTCAAAGTATATATATTATTTAAGAATCAACCTCAACCCTGTATAGAGAACTCGATCATTACTGCATATAGAGTGTCTATGGTTATTCCAAATAATATATACATATGCGTCGATATGATATGTCAAAACCTTGTATACGTGTCCCGATATTTAAAGTGCGTAAAATAAATAACAGAAATTAAATGACGATAAATAAAATTATGAGAATTAAAATTGCGATAAATAAAATGCGATAAATAAATTGCGATAAATAAATTTCCATAAATAAAAGGTAATAAGGAATTAACAGTTAGCTAGGATTTTGTTAGCGTGGATTCTTAATAAAATTTCTCATAGTTAATTTATTTGTTTCTAACAAATTTTATTTTGTCAAATGTTTTCTTCATTATGCCACTTGTTGGATTCTGTAACGACCCGGATTTTTTCGATCGTTTTACACTTATAAGATTAATATTTACATAAATTAAAACTTACCAACATGATAAGCAATCTAAATTGTTGAGATTTATGATTTTGAAAAGAGTTTTACATAACGTTTAACCGTCTAGTTTGACCGATGATATCACGAACTATACAATACATGTTAATTATACGTTTGTGTATATATATGTATATATACATATTTAACATGATTTAAGGATGTTTAAATATCTCATTTTGTATTAATAACAATAAGTTATAAGTATATTTTGAAACTACTAACTTAAGCTTTCAAAACGATAACTATACGTAACGTTATTTGACATAAATACTTACGACCTATAATGTTTATACATATATCGTATATATAATGTATTTAATCACTTTTAAAGACTTAAATACATAAAACAATATAAGTATATTCACAAAAGATAGCTATATTTGAATCCTCATTCCATTTTTCACAAGATTTCTATACGTATATCTAGAGTATATGTACTCGTATCATACCTAGCTTCTATACGTATTTACTATTGGTATATACACATCAAATCACCACCAACCAGCCCTTGTTCATGCCTTATGTATAAGGTAACTACTTTTGTTATTTAGTATGACAATTTCACATGATTAAAAGATCTTTTCACAAAATTACAAATTTATACACCTTTTACACCACCATAAATACATGCATCCATTTTCAATTTTTGGAACATCATTTCTATAGCTAAACACACACACTTACTAGCCTCATGTCTCTCTAAGAACTCCAGCAAAAATCCTCTCAAGAATCACCTTAAACACCACCATCAAAAGATCAACAAAAACACTACAAAAATACAACTTTCAATTCAAGTTTATGTCTTAAGTTGCTTCCAATCTTTCATCCAATTTCATCACTCTTTTGGTTCTAGGTTTTTACTCCTCTTTTACAGCAATCTTGTCCAAGTAACTTGAGGTAGTAACTTTGTTCATAACCTTATTCGATTCATATATATATGCTATCTTATTGTATGGTATACAATTTTAACAACAAAAACATAGTTTGAATGATTTCAAACTTGTTTGCAAACTAAATAGATCCTTCTAACTTAACTTTTAAAATACTTCAAGACCTGTAATATAACTTAAATATATGCTAATTTAACAAGGTATAACTTGGTTTTTCAAAGAATACCTTAAAAAACTGTTTTTATGACGTCGGAGTGCAACCGGGGGCTGTTTTGGGTTGGATAATTAAAAACCATCTTGAACTTTGAATTGGAGGTTTATATTCTGGAAAAATGATATTTCTTATGAATATGTTAACACATAAAAATTTCATGATTTAATTCATAGTATAAGTATTTTTAGAAAAATGGTCATTAAATGATGTTTTTGTAACAAAAATGATTAACTTCATAAGTTTCACCAAAATTTGACCTATGACCTATGATTTCGAATACAAACTAAGGTATTTACAGTTCATATTCTTAAAGAGGGACTCGATCCAAGGAAGTGGAAAGTTGAATCAACGAAAACGGAGTTGTAACGAAGAAATTATGACCAAAACAAAATCGGATATCCAAGACTAGTTTAGCCACGAAAATAATTGGAGAAAATTAAATAAATCACATCTTCCTAAAGTAACATGATATTTTATACATATGTACTCATAATTTAATTTTATATGGTTCAGGATCACCCGTAAACAATACGAGAAGATTAATCATAAGATCCCATGATTGTACGCAACACGTCATTTGACAACACCGGTACTTTATGTACGCAACACGTCATTTGACAACACCGGTACCATGGGTCAAGATTAATCTCGACCAATACATATACGATGGGGGTTTTATTTATTTCATTGGGGGTTTATTAAACAACTAAATATGAACCATTAAAATTGAATTACTAACATCGGACTGCTAACTACGGACTAAGGAATTATTAAAAGTATTAAAAGTATTATAAGTATATATATGTGACGATTGTTTAAAAAGAAAAGGTATTGATATATTATATATGGATAGGTTCGTGATATCAATCGGAGACCAAGTCGAAATTACATATCTTCAAGACAAAAGTGAGTATATAGTCCCACTTTTAAACTCTAAATATTTCGGGATGAGAATACATGTATTTTATGTTTTACGCTATGGACACAAGTAACTGAAAAATATATTCTACGTTGAGTTGTACCACTGGCATACTTCCCTGTAGCTTGGTAACTAATATTTACAGCGGTATTGTAAACGCGAATCCTGTTGATAGATCTATCGGGCCTGACAACCCCAACCGGACTGGACGACCAGTATTCAACGGTTGCACAGTACTTCGTTTCGTGACTACACCTTGGTACGGTGTAGTAAGATTTCATAATAAAGGGAATATGCGACGTGATTAAATGTTAAGTATGGTTACCAAGTGCTCAACCACTTAGAATATTTTTATTAAAATGTTTATATATGAAATCTTGTGTTCCATTGTTATAACGCTGCTAGCATCAAACCTATATATCTCACCAACTTTATGTTGACGTTTTAAAGCATGTTATTCTCAGGTATGAATTAAGTCTTCCGCTGTGCATTAGCTCATGTTAAGGATACTACTTGGGACCTTTTAAGCCATGATACAAAGACGTTGCATTCGAGTCATTGGAGTTCAATAGAGAATATAAATAAGTAAATGACAGATTAGGTCATTTGGATATTATGAAATGTTAGACGAAAATGTCAAATATTGATGTAATGATAGTTTACCTTTTAAGAATAAATGCAACGTTTGTAAAATGTATCATATAGAGGTCAAGTACCTCGCAATGTTATCATATGTTATTGTATTCGTCCCTATGGATTGGGTCGGGTCGTCTCAGATTCTGATATATCAAAATACAAATATGAAATTGAATGGAAATGGTTATTCTATGGTGAACGGATACGTATATCTGTGGATGTAAGTAGGATAGTAAATGATTGTTGAATTAGATTGGAAGAATGTACCGTGTAACTTATTAATGTGAAATCTAAATATTCCTCGGGTATTACCTACCCGTTAAAATATTTTCACCATTAACAGTTTGTACGAAAGAATTTTTAATTACAATCTTTATGAAAACATATATACATATATATTTTCTTCAGATGTAATCATGGATTTAATGAGTTAATATGATATTAATCTCATTTGATTTACTGTTAGAACTAGAATACATAATCTCTAAAATATTTAGAGATTACTTAATCGTCATGAAGAACGAAGATAATCGATGTAGAACGATACGTAGAACGATGATTATACTCGAGGTACAGAATGAGATGTTGAGGCATGGATTGTTGATGGTACTGGCGCTGTTATTGATGGTACTATTAGTGCCGATGATGTTGCTGAAGCTGGTACGTTTTGCACCATATTCTCCAAATTGATTACTCGAGCGTGAAGCTCGTTGACTTCTTCCATTATTCCGGAATGATTGTCGGTTGGAACGAGTGGATGAATAAGGTTGAGAATTTTGGATATCATATAATCATGGCGAGATATCCTGGAAATGAGAGTGAATATAGTGTATCAAAGTGGTTCGTCGGTAAGTGCTTCAGGTTCTCCACCAAGAGATGAATTCGGTTGGTGGAAAGGATCGCCTTCTTCATATTTCCATTATTTAAGTCAACTAAGAATCCATCAGATGAATTGGGGATGGCTGATTGGTTGATTCATTCTAGTGACACTGCTTTCAGAGCTTAGGTGAACATCCAGGTCGGAATAACTGCCTGAATAACTATTGGAATAGCTAGCGAAATCTGAGAGACTCGAACTGGTTGAGGGATTCATCTCGTATGATCAGATGAAGGATTTTCGATAAGAAATAGATTATAGGATGTATATTAGTACCCTGCAATACATAATTTACATATGCATATATAATACTAAAATCCCTTAAGTTACGGAGGAATCTACAGAAGCTGTCATGCAAAGTCTACAGTAACAGATACGCTAAGATATGAGTTTGTCTATACACTATCTATGCAATGAAGGCAATGAGATGTGTCTAGACTAAGAATGATAAGCCAATAATTTTTGACACTAAATGATAAGCAAAACTTTTGACATGCAGACACGGTCTAAGTCCAGACTCACTAATGCATCCTAACTACTTATCAGTTAGTCACACTATTGCAGACCTGGTTCGCTAAGACCATCGCTCTGATACCAACTGAAGCGACCCGTCCTAATCCATCCAGACGAAGTCCATATCGATTACAAACGATTCACAATAGTTGGTTACATCGCGAGGTATTTGACCTCTATATGATACATTTTACAAACATTGCATTCGTTTTTAAAAGACAAACTTTCTTTACATCAAAAATTGACAGGCATGCATACCATTTCATAATATATCTAAACTATAAATGACTTGATAATATTCTTGATGAACTCAATGACTCAAATGCAACGTCTTTTGAAATATGTCATGAATGACTCCAAATAATATCTCTAAGATGAGCAAATGCACAGCGGAAGATTTCTTTCGTACCTGAGAATAAATATGCTTTCAAGTGTCAACCAAAAGGTTGGTGAGTTCATTAGTTTAACATAAATAATCATTTCCTAATTTTAATAGACCACAAGATTTCATATTTCCATTTCTCATAAACATACGTCCCATGCATAGAGACAAAAATATCATTCATATGGATTGAACACCTGGTAACCGACATTCACAATATGCATATAAGAATATCCCCATCATTCTGGGATCCTCCTTCGGACATGATATAATTTCGAAGTACTAAAGCATCCGGTACTTTGGATGGGGCTTGTTGGGACCGATAGATCTATCTTTAGAGTTCGCGTCAATTATGGTGTCTGTTCCCTAATTCATAGATTACCAGACTTAATAAAAAGGGGCATATTCGATTTCGATCATTCAACCATATAATGTAGTTTCAATTACTTGTGTCTATTTCGTAAAACAGTTATAAAAACAGCGCATGTATTCTCAGTCCCAAAAATATATATTGCAAAAGCATTTAAAAAGAGATTAATGAAACTCAGGCATATAAATATTGTACAATAGTTAATAAAGCATTTTGCATGTATTCTTAGCCCAAAAATGTAAAGAGTAAAAGGGAATCAAAAGAAACTCACCTAATGTATTTTGTAGTAAAAATACATATGACTATATTGAACAATGCAGGGTTGGCCTCGGATTCACGAACCTATATCATTCATATATATATTAACACATATACTGGTAATCGATCAAATTTAGGTATTCTTATTAATTGTTATTTTAGTAACTTGCACGTTTCATTAATAACTAAATTAACTATATTTATTTTTATATACATTAAATAGATAATTAATATTTATTACAAACATATTAATATAGTTATGTTTTATGTCATAATTATATCTTTATATAGAAAATCTTTATTTAGTATATTAATAATATTAATAATAATAATAATAATAAACATAATACTAATTTTAATAAAAAAATTAAAAATTATGATACTTTTAGTAATAATAATAATAATAATACTGATCATAATAATAACTTTGATAATAATTTTACTAATAATGTTAATAATAATAATAATACTAATAATAATACTAATAATAATAATAATAATACTTATGATAATAATAATAATAAAAATAATGATAATAATAATAATGAAAATAATTTTAGTATTGAAAACTACCTTCCAAGCATTTCTAAAAAGAGATGCCCCGAACCGGGCTCAAACACGAGACCTCTCGCTTAACTCACACCACACCAAACCAATACACTGCTCGTTCATTTCTGATTTAACTCATGCATCAACTCTATTTAACCTAATATGACTGTCTGTCTGTCTTCTTCTTCTTTTTATAAAAATATATGCCACAACCTGGGTTTGAACCTGAGACCTCTCGCTAATCGAACAAACCTCCAAACAATTGCCCTATTTGATTCTTTCTGTTATAATCTATACATTTAATTTATTTAACATTATTTTAGTATTCATCTTCTCGTAATTTCATCACCATTTTCATCATCCCGTATCTTTTCTTCATATCATCATCATCTATGCTTGTTTCAACATCAACGATTATCATTAACAAACAACATCATCATCTTACTCATGATCATCACTATTTAATTACCTATTCATATTCACTATTATTATATTTATTATATACTATCACCATCATCATGCTTCATCTCATATCATCATGTTCATCGTGATCATAAGTATCATCATCATTTTCATTATCTTATTAACATTTATCTTTATAGTCTCATTATTATCAACTCTATTCGTCATTGTTCAAACTGAATCATTTAAGCACCTTAATTATCATTCTTAATTATCATCTACATAAATGTGTGTTTGTGTAGTTGCCGAGTATAATCCAGGAAATAGAATCGATGGATTTCAAACTCAAGGCCCAAACTTAAAACTGAAGCATTGTAATCCAACACAACCTCACGACCCAAATCATTACCCATCAAGATGAATGGGTTTAAACAATCAAGAGCAATAGCTGTCATAATATTTAATTGCAACTGGAATTTTCCTGTCGGCCAACAAGGGAAAAGGAAGAAAAAAATAATCAAAAGCGTGCAGTTTAACAGGAAGAAGGATTGGCTCGATGTACAGCTAACAGAAAACAACAAAAGAAATAAAAATAAAAATAGGTTTTGCAAGTTGTCCTTCATGGTTGAATGGCGGTTTTTTTTAAGGCTGTAAAGGCAGTAGTAGCAGCGACAGGAAAAAAAAGACAACATAGGAAATCGACTTGGTTTACATGGTAGACAGCAGCGGATTATAATCAGATAGTAGGATTGAGAGAGAGAAGAAAAGAGAGAGAGGAAGAGCTTGTTGGGTCTTTCGAATATAAACAGAATCATAAATGCAAGCTGAATAATTGATAGTAATACTTCAGGCAGACAACAGTAATGGGTTTTGTTGGAGAGGGTTTTCGTCTTTGGTTCATCAATAAGAAACAAAATATAACGCGAAAGTTAAAGTTGATCGTGACAATTTTTATTTTGGCCATTACATTTCTATTTGATTTAATCTTGCACCCTTTTATAATGCTAATTATTCCTCTTGTCCCACTAATGAAAATAAAGGCAAAGGGTGTAGCTTTTGTTTTAAAAAAAATGTCGGCCAAAAACAAAGAAAAAGATACATAAAGATAGTCACTTTATTCACATGCTATGTTCATGGAAAATTTTATATTAATATTAAATTTGATGATTGTTTGGTGAGGGATTCGAACGGGAAACAGACTTACATACACGTAGTAGTAGTTTGGGTGATCAAGTTTGGTTGTTTACGGGTTCAAAACAGAACAAGTAGTAGCCTGCAATAATGGTGCATTGAAGGTAATTTTTGAAACGGAAGGAAGCATTAGAGAATGAAAGAGATAAATAAAAAAAATTATATATATTGATGAGGATGGTGGTTTGATAACATTTGACGTTCAATGGTGGTAAGGCTTGAGTGGTGATCGAAGCGATAAGTAGGAAGTGGGTTCTTGGTTTATGGTGATGAAGGTGTTCTGTTATGATCATAACAGAAAAAGAAAATAAAGGAAAGAAAAATAATAGAAATAATGAAGGTGGTGTTTCTCGGTTTGAAAGTGGTGATAGGGTGAAGGATTGTGAGAATGGTGATCCGGTGATGGGATCATGGAATGGTGAGGGTGTAATTGTATCATATATACATATATCTATATATAAGTGTAATTCATTTTCATATATTTGTAAGAGTCAAACAAACAAACACAGCAATATATATTTAAATCAGGTAAAGTTAAAAGCAAATAGTAATCGAATAATTTAGCAGCCGAGCTTTTAACATATACATGCCGACACTATTAACATAGTTATTATTTCGTACTCCGTTGATCATCAGTGACGGATAAAAGCGTTTGGAAAAATCCGAAATTTTTACAGTAATTATATTTATTCATTTTAGTCATTATGGTATAAAATTTGATCATAATTTATTAAATAAAAATTACATCAACTGTTCCTCTCATTTATGGGTGAAATATAAAAAGTTTTGAAATTTATTAATTAGCTTCTAAATATATTTTTAATAAACCTAAAATTTATATAGCACATTCTCGGATCACCGTTTATTTTAAAATTACATAAGTTTGAATTTAACTTGCTTAATATCAATCGAAACATCCAACGAGTATTACAATCATTTAATATTTATTTTTGATATACTTTATTTATATATAGAGATATATTTTAAATAATAATTATTATAATATCCTATTTTTATTTTATTAATTTTTTTTAATAACAACAATATATAATACTTCAAATTATATTTCGAATTATTATTTATTTATACATACACACAAATCTATTTATGATTAATTGTTCATGAATCGTCGAGAGCAGTAGAAGGTCAAATGAATATATTAAACACAATTCAAAGTTTTTAAGATTTCAACATTACAGACTCTGCTTATCATGTCGGAAAGATATAAAGATTAAGTTTAAATTTGGTCGGAAATTTCAGGGTCATCACATCATGAGCATACCCATGAACCATACCCATCACCTCCATAGCTATAACCCATAATTTTCTTAGCCCTATCCTACTCATAAAATCTATTTTTGAAATCACTTGCTAATGACCTCGTCGTAGTATTTTATGTATAATACTAATAATAATAATATTAATATTAATAATCTTGATATTAATAATAATAAAAATAGTATAAATAATAATATTTCTATAAAGAGTACTAGATATAAAAAGATGTATGTATATGTCTTCTTAAAACTAGATTACATTTGCATTTATAGAATATTAACAAGTCTTGCACCTCATGCGATTGCATGAGGCTTGTTTGTGATGCTCATGCAATCGCATGAGCCTACTTTTACAGCTCAATCGCATTAGTTCTTTTGCCAACACCGTTTTTATATTATTTTTATATATATAATATATTTTATTTATAGAATTAATTATATATTATATTATATTTACGTGCATGGTAAAAATGTAATTTTTGTTCAAATGACTCGTACGTTGTCACTCGACTCATGTACCACTTTCGGTTTTTCGAACGCACTTTTGTACATTTAGAAAACTAGCCTTTTACGTTACTCGACGTGTACCCTTATTAATAATTTAACTTACTCATCAATAAATTACCTTATAATAAAGGTAACTTATAAAATTTAGCGTTGTGGTCATTTGCTTCTATAAATTAGTGACTCGTTGTTTATCAAAATATATTATTTTAATTCAGGACGTTTTATGACTAAGTGAAAATATATATATTTTTATATTTTCATTTCGAAATATAAATTTGGGACAATATATAATATAAAGTTTTTCAAAACTAATAATATTCAAATTTATATATCTTGAAATCGTTTAAATAATAAGAAATATTATTTCGTAACATTTGTATTTGTAAAGTTTAAAATTGAAATACTTTATTTATATAAAAACGTTTACAAAGACATTTTAATATTCCAATAACTTTATATTCCAATCATTTTATTACAAATGTTATAATAGTAGAAGTTGTTATGTCATAAGATGTTCTTAAAAAGTCTATTATATCGAAAATACGTTTTCATAAAATGATATATGAATCATATCAGGTTTCAAGGTTTTAACTACCAGTTTAATTATAACTCGTAGGATTAAGTCTAAAGAAAAAATCAAAAGTAAGGAATCATCTTACTGTAAAATGTCGATCTATTTAACTTGTCAATATCTATTTTCTAATTTACCTATATTCCCTAATTTCACTTTCACAATACCTAATATGAATGTTAATTAATTTATCTTATCAAAAGTCACGAGGCAATTATTGTAAGACATGTATTGGAATTTAACAGAAATTTCCACCAATCTGACTAGCTCTCGCTACTTGACACTTTGTCCTTACTCGAAGATCACTTTACCATTTATTCCGAATATCGTTAAAAAGGAAAGGTTTTCTAAATCAAAGTGGACCTCTTAATAGAGACTCAAAAACATAATTCAATGTATCTGATATTTCAATCTTTTGGTATTATCTTTTAATTCCATCGATAATTGTTCTAAATATATTTTGAAACAAAAATGTTCATGTAAAGTATAATATGTCTAATACTTTGTTAACATTTTCAAGTTATAATATATACACATATAGATATATAATCATATCTGTTCATATAATGGTTCGTGAATCATTAGAATTTGGTCGAGGTTAAATGAATGTATGAACATAGTTTAAAACCCTTGAGATTTAATTTAACAAACTTTGCTTATCGTGTCGGAATAATATAAAGATAAAGTTTAAATTTGGTCGGAAATTTACGGGTCGTCACAGTACCTACCCGTTAAAGAAATTTCGTCCCGAAATTTGATTTGGATGGTCATGGCTGACAATAAGTATGTTTTCATGACGCATATAAGCTGAAGATTAGGGTATTATCATCATTGAGTAATATGGATAAAACCATTTGATTTTGTGAAGAGTACGAGTGAAGCTATCACCAAAAGAGTGAAATGAGTAGGTATAGATTCGTCATATCTTTTGACGTAGATAGGATTGATTTCCAAGTTCAAGAGATTTGGAGAAAATCTTCGTAATAAGATTTGATTCTCCGGTAACTAAGGGAACTAGGATCCGCTTTAATGCGATCATCCATTTTGATGGCTCCTTCGTTTTCTTATAACTCACACCTTCTCTTCTTTCCCCCTCAGCTCATACTTTAAAGTATTTCTCAATATGCTCCATCCAGTTCTGATTCTTGATATATTCCTTACCTTCATATCTGTCATTCTTCTTTTTCATCTGCCGCCGGAAGAATCTATTTACTTTTACTATACCCTTGGGTTTATAGTGTTTTTAGTCCTCCCGTGTCTTTATATTACTTTATGCATCGATATATATGGTTTGTAATTTTTGGGTTGTTGTTAAGTTTTATATCTTCCTTTATGTTTCGATGTACCTGCTTCTGTCTTCTATAATCATTGTCATCCACAGTTAATACTCCCTCCTATTTGCTGCGATTTATATTCCAATTTCTATTTCGGAGCTTTTTCCTTTCGTTTCTTCTTCTTGCGATTAGGCACCTCTTGTAATGGTCCAGAATTCACATATATAAATTTCGAAATAAACATTGTTAATGTTCTAGGAAAGAAATGGTAATAGCACGATTTTGATTTGTTAAATTACCAGAATACCCTGGAAAAGACCGAATCATTAAGAAATATTTTCTTGAGATTTTAGAGATTAAATAAAATACAAGAGTCGTATAACATGGCACATGATGATGTTATGATCTGTGAATCATCACGTTCCATTTAGAAACTCAGCATGACTTACTGTAATATAATCACGTTGATCAAGTGTCATTATATTATACTAATTCATGCTTCAGTTCCCAACACTACTTCAAAATATTCTTATTTTAAACTCGAAGGTTTCAGAATTTAGAAACTAAAATAGTTTCTTTTATGATGTAGCACACAGATAACGCGAGGGGATAAATGATTTCAGATAAGAATAGCTATGAAAGTATCTTCAGAAATATGAAGGATATTTATAATGAAAGATATGATGATATCTTAGAATTTCTAATATCAGAGGATGATGAAGAATATTGTCCGCAGGGGTTTAGAGTCAGGAACAAGGTATTCGTTAATGACTTCAGCAGATACTGAATCATTTAGATTCTTTGAAGGCAGTTTTCGTCCTTGTGATTTGTCCACAACTTCCTTCATACTTTGCTCAATCCATTTTTCAGTACCAAATTCTTCGTTTGAGCTTTTCCAATCTACTATTCTTTATTATCAAACTTCTGACCGTAATTGATGTCTACAGTCCTTACCACTTCATCAGTCTTTTTCAAAACTTCATAGTACTGATTCGTAGGCTAAGGTGTTTTTCAGAAACTTCACATTTGAAGTATGTAAGTTTAGGAGATAGACATTATATGTATATACATAACTATTAAAATAGAAACGCTGCGAGATTTCAAAATACTGATTGCTGGTTCCCGGTAATTGGTATGGCAATTCTTGTTTCAAGATGCGGATGAGTAGATGATGGGTTTTCATGAATAATATAAATATTTTTCAGAGAGACTAAAACTGAAGTTGCTGGTACATCTGTTGATAATACGGTGGAATATAAAAGGTTCTCCAGTAACAAAAGGGTAATCGTATATATCAGAGTTATAATAAGGCTACTTCGAATGAAAAGTCGAAGTTGACTTGCTGGAGCTGTGACAAAATTGGTTACTTTGAAAAGGGATCGCAAGATTATTTTTGCTAATAAATGCCAAAGGATCTGGTGCGGTTACATGTTAACCTTTACTTAGGTTCCAAGGGTTTTCCAGGTGTATCGCTATACGCGTAAATTCTCCTTTTCATTGATAGTGTGAGATTGGTTGATTTTCTCGATTGTTCCTTAATTGAGGTGTTTTCAAGAATTTTGAAGGGTTTGAACGTAGGTTGTCATCGTCAATACCCGTATGATGCAATCGTTGTGAATCTTGAATGATTCGAATATCTTTCTGTGTTTTATGAATAAAAGTGATATTCTAGCACAGTTTTGAAGTCAAAGTATAGCTTTGAAAGATGTAAGAATCAAAGGCTGATGTTTTCTGTTAAACCTTGACTTAAATTTTTATTTGTCAAAATCAGAATATGTAATCTAATTTGGATGCGAATGGTTGTTTTAGTTTCTATGAAAGAATGTATATCATTGTAAAAGTAATGAGTATAGTTGATGATTTGTTGAATCGGGATCGAAGAATGTAACATATTAATTGTGATTTTATATATATCTCTCGGGTATTACCTACCCGTTAAAAAAAATTCACAATTAATATTTTGTACAAAAGAATTTTATTACAGTCTTTACGAAAATGTATATTTTCTTCAGATGTAACCTAGATTTAATGAGTTAATATTAATTTAAGCTCATTTGATTTACGGTTGAAACTAGAATTTAATAATCCCTAAACTTTAGAAATTACATAACTTTTACGGAGTATTTCTTTAATGTAATTGAAATTATGAATCAATACTTCGTTATTTGTTGATGCATGATATTGGTTTTTGTGAAATTCTTGTGAACTTCGCAAGGTACGAATGATGGTATCTGAAAAGTTTTGAGTACATCGATGATGAAATTGTAAAATCAAACCTATATTTGAGTAATACACTTGATTTATTATGAATTGGAATTTATTGAGTTGAGACAGAGATTGTAGTTAATGATGGTTAAGTTGCGGATGAAGGACGTACATTATTGCATATTAGTAATATGAATTAACCGAGTAGTTAAGATTCACACACGATAGCTTAGTACAAAAAGATTTATTTTTGATCTCAAAATTTATATATATATATATATATATATATATATATATATATATATATATATATATATAAAATATACATATAATTTCTTCAGAGGGAACGAGTTAATACTTCATAACTCGTTGATACAATATATGCATTATTGATTCGTAATGATACCCACAGTGATTCTTGAACTGACGGAGTTTGTGATGTTATAGGTGTTGTCGATTCTAATGTTGACTGTACTGACGATGCTGGTGACGCTGACGGTAGTGTTGATGCTGTTGGTAAAACAAGTTTAGCTTGTTAACCACACACCATTTTTGTTAGGTTTTCTACTCTTCCTTCTATCATTTTGGTTTGCTTAACTTTTTTATGGTTAGGGCTAGATTAGATAATTTCTAAGACTTTAGAGATTGCATAATTGACGCGGAATGTTTCTCCAATGAAGTTATGAATTAGTACTCCGCCAGTTATTGTTGTTGGTACTCTATGGTGCGTATGACATTGATGCTCGTGGGATAGATTGAGAAGTTGAGGTTTACGATGTGGTTGTGGTTGGAGGTGGTAATGGTACTGTTGGCATTGATGATAGTGGTACTGGTTATGCTGCTGGTGTTTGTAATCTCTGCACTATATTCTCCAAAGCCACTACCCGAGCGCGAAGCTCGTTGACTTCTTCTATTATACCAGAGTGATTGTCGGTTCGGACGAGTGGATAAATAAAATCTAGAATTTGATGTAGTATATAATCGTGACGAGATACTCTGGAAATGAGAGAGAAACTGGTGTTTCGGATTAGTTCGCCGGTAAGTGCTTCAGGTTCTTCGTCAAGAGGGTAATGTGGTGGATGGAAGGGATCACCTTCTTCTTGTCTCCAATGATTAAGGAGGCTACGAACCCATCCCCAATTCATCCAGAATAGATGATGGCTGATTGGTTGGTCCATTCCGGTCACACTACTTTCGGGGCTTGATTGGGATTCCATTTCAGAATCCGAGGGACTTGAACTAATGACGAAATTCCATTTCGTACGATTGAATAAGGATTTTTCAATATGAAATGATTTTCGGTTATCGGATGGTATTCTAATTACATAGAATATCCATAGATATAGAACAAAATATTTCATAGATTACGGAGGAATTTGCGGGATATGTCAGACAAAGCTTACAGTAATAGATATGATAAGATATGATTTAGCAGATACGCTAAGATATGAATTTTGTCTATATACTATTCATGCAATCAATGTAGCAAGACGTGTCTAGACTAAGAATGATAAGCAGGTAATTTCCTAAGGATGATAAGTAGATGATTTTCTTCACAAAATGATAAGCAAAACTTTTGACATGCAGACACGGTCGACGTCCAGACTCACTAATGCATCCTAACGACTATCAGTTAGACACACTAATGCAGACCTGGTTCGCTAAGACCACTGCTCTGATACCACATGTAAAGACCCGTTCTAATCCATAAGAACGAATATAATAACATATGATTACATCGCAAGGTATTTGACCTCTATATGATACATTTTTCAAACATTTCATTCATTTTTAAAAGATAAACTTTATTTACATCGAAAATTGACAGGCATGCATACCATTTCATAATATCCAACTATAAATGATCTAACCTGTCATTTACTTAATAATGATCTCTATTGAACTCAATGACTTGAATGCAACGTCTTTTGAAATATGCCATGATTGACTCCAAGTAATATCTTTAAAATGAGCAAATGCATAGCGGAAGATTTCTTTAATACCCGAGAATAAACATGCTTTAAAGTGTTAACCAAAAGGTTGGTGAGTTCATGAGTTTAACATAATCGATCATTTTCATCAGTTTAATAGACCACAAGATTTTCATTTCCATTTCTCATAAATATACGTCCCATGCATAGAGACAAAAATATCATTCATATGGATTGAACACCTGGTAACCAACATTAACATGATGCATATAGAATATCCCCATCATTCCGGGACACCCATCGGACATGATAAACTCGAAGTACTAAAGCATTCCAAATTCCAGAATGGGGCTTGTTGGGCCCGATAGATCTATCTTTAGGATTCACGTCAATTTAGGGGTCTGTTCCCAAATTCTTAGGTTACCAAGCTAAAAAGGGGCATATTCGGCTTCGATCATTTAACCATATAATGTAGTTTCGATTACTTGTGTCTATTTCGTAAAGCATTTATAAAAATTGCGCATGTATTCTCAGCCCAAAAATATAAAGGGTAAAAAGGCAAAATGAAACTCACCATACTGTATTATGTAGTAAAAATACATATAACATCATTGAACAAGTGCAAGGTTGGCCTCGAATTCACGAACCTATATTAATTATATATATTTATATGTTGGTCAATATTTGTTCAACAATTTAGGTCAAGTCATAGTGTACCACAATCCTAATGCTCGAGACTAATATGCAAAAGTCAACAAAAGTCAATTTGACTCAAAATGATTTCCAAAATTTATACATGATTATTATATAGTTTAAATATCGTCATTTTATATTTCTTAAATATTTTTATAAGATTTATTAGAGTAAATACTATAATTCATTTATTAATAAATAAAACTTTGTATAAAAATATACTTTTATATATCTTAAATATTAAAATTTATAAAGTTCATTTAATATCATAAAAATATTATTATGATAGGTTTTATTAAGGTAATTATATTATTTGTATTACATATTTATTTGATAAAATAACATTGATAATAATAATAATAAGTAAAAGTTGTATTATTTTGTAATAATAATTATTATTATTCTATTAATAAAAATATCAATATTTATATTTACTAAAAATGATATTATGATAAAAATGATAATTCTAATTATGATAACTTTAATATTTACAATACTTTTTAATATTAACTTTAAAATAATAATTCTATTTAAAATGATAATAATAATGTTATTTTATAATAACAATGACATTTCTATTAAAATGATAATTTTTGTTAAAATGATAGTGTTAATACTAACGATACTTTTAATAATAATAGTAATGATAAAAATAATATGAACGATAATTTTTTATCTAAATCAATATCTTACAATATTTTAATTTCATCATGATACTCATACTCATTATTTCCTAATCGATTCGTTTAATAGCTCTTAATCATCTTTTATAGCGCGTTCATGTTAATGATAATAATAGTAATCATAATAATTAGGTGTTACTAATATTAGTTTTTAATTATAATAATACTAATAATAATAAGTATTATGATAATATTAATGATAATACTTAATTATAACTTTGATGATAATAACGATAGTAATAATAATAAAAATAACAATTTTTAATGATACTACCTTTTATTGATAATAATAATAATAATAATAATAATAATAATAATAATAATAATAATAATAATAATAATAATAATAATAATAATTAGATAAAAACTATCACGACGGTAATAACGACGATCATAATAATCATTTTTAATAATAATATAAAAATTCAATTGACTATAACTTCTAATCCGTTCATCGAAATCATTCGATATCTAAATGAAAAGTTCTTAATTTTTCGCTAGCTTTCCAACGACATGCATATCTTATACCTTATCTCAACCGCATATGTAACTAATTCAAGATTCAACATAACCTATCTAATG
The DNA here is from genome assembly GCF_046630445.1 of Rutidosis leptorrhynchoides. Classification (NCBI taxonomy): domain Eukaryota; kingdom Viridiplantae; phylum Streptophyta; class Magnoliopsida; order Asterales; family Asteraceae; genus Rutidosis; species Rutidosis leptorrhynchoides. Next base: position 217,257,510 of record NC_092338.1, on the reverse strand, counting down.
GCAATATCAAAAGTACAAGCATTCATAATCCTATATACTCGAGCACTAGTTAGGGATACACTATTAGTATGTAAAAATTAAATTATGAGTACTCACGTATCAATATTGAGATTCAATATTGCAGGAATGGTACGTAAACGCAACGGAGATGATAAACACTAGATTGACTTCACGAGCATACCCATGAACCATACCCATCACCTCCATAGCTATAACCCATAATTTCCTTAGCCCTATCCTATTCATAAAATCTATTTTTGAAATAACTTGCTCATGACCTCGTCGTAGTATTTTATATATAATACTAATAATAATAATATTAATTTTAATAATCTTGATATTAATAATAATAATAATAATAATAATAATAATATAAATAATAATATTTCTATAAAGAGAACTAGTTATAAAAAGATGAATGTATGTGTGTTCTTAAAACTAGATTACGTTTGCATTTATAGAATATTAACAAGTCTTGCTGTAGTGACCCGAACTTTTCCATGTTTATATATATATTAAATGAAATTGTTATTTACATGATTACGTGTTTTCAACATGTTAAGCAATCGAACTTGTTAAGACTTGATTAGACAATTGACCACCCAAGTTGACCGGTGATTCACAAACGTTAAAACTTGTAAAAACTATACGATGATATATATATGGTTATATATATAGTTAACATGATTTTATTATAAGTATGTATCTCATTAGGTATTTTAACAATGAGTTATATACATAAAAATGAGACTATTAATTTAAGAAACTTGAAAACGATATATATAACGATTATCGTTATAACAACGTCTTACTAGGTACATATGAATCATATTAAGATATTGATACACTTGTTTAATTATGTTAAATGATAAGTAAATATATTATTAAGTGTACTAACAATGAAATACATATGTAAAAATAAGACTACTAACTTAATGATTTCGAAACGAGACATATATGTAACGATTAACGTTGTAACGACATTTAACTGTATATATATCATACTAAGATATATTATATATTATATTCACAACTATCTTGTATCAAAGTTATTATGTGCTATATTTAATGCTTTATGTAAAATAAGCGGTATTGTAAGTTTGTAAAATATTGTATAAAAGTTTGAACGCGAAATATTATTATAATCAGTTTTTCATATAGAATTGTAGTAGTTGAATTGTATATTAGCTACTAAGTATGAACTTAACGGGTAGGTACTACCCGAATTTAAACTTATAAAACGCTAATATGAAGAAAAAGCTTTTATAAATGAGTTCATATTATGCTACGAAATACTATTAACTACTCTTAATATTCTGTATGATTAACTTGTTCCATTTGACTATTTTGAAGGAAATGGCACCGACTACTCGACACACCGTGAATATGAATGAAGAGGAATTTCGTACTTTTCTAGCTTCAAACATAGCCGCAGTACAGGCTGCGCTACATACCAACAATAACCTTGGATCTAGCAGTACAGGAAATCGTGTAGGATGCACCTACAAAGAATTCACTGCCTGTAAACCTTTGGAATTTGATGGAACCGAAGGACCGATCGGATTGAAACGGTGGACCGAGAAGGTCGAATCGGTGTTTGCCATAAGTAAGTGTACTGAAGAGGACAAAGTGAAGTACGCTACGCATACCTTCACAGGTTCTGCGTTAACATGGTGGAATACCTATCTAGAGCAAGTGGAACAAGATGATGCGTACGCACTACCGTGGTCAGCATTCAAGCACTTGATGAACGAGAAGTACCGTCCCAGAACCGAGGTCAATAAGCTCAAGACAGAACTTAGAGGGTTACGAACCCAAGGATTTGATATTACCATGTACGAAAGACGATTCACATAATTGTGCCTATTGTGTCCGGGAGCTTTCGAAGATGAGGAAGAGAAGATAGACGCATTTGTGAAAGGATTACCGGAAAGAATCCAAGAAGATATAAGTTCACACGAGCCCGCCTCCATACAACAGGCATGTAGAATGGCTCACAAACTAGTGAACTAGATTGAGGAAAGAATTAAAGAACAGACGGCTGAAGAGGCCAATGTGAAGCAAGTCAAAAGAAAGTGGGAGGAAAACGGTGATAAGAATCACCAATACAACAACAACAGCAATTACAATAATAATCGCAATAATTATCCCAACAATCGCAACATCAATCGCAACTACAACAAATGGCCCAACAACAACAACAACAATAACAACAACAACAACAACAGCAACTACAACAATCATCCCAACAACAATAACAACCACAACAACAACAACAATCAGAAGCAGCTATGCCAAAGGCGTGAAAAGTATCACTCGGGGTTCTGCACCAAATTTTACAACAAGTGTAAAAGAAATGGTCATAGCACGGTGAAGCGTGAGGTCTACGGACCAGGGGTTAACAGAACGAAAGGAACAAATGGTGTCGGAACGAGTAATGGCGGAGCAAGTTGTGTCGGAGCAAGTTATGCCAATGTAGTTTGTTATAAATGTGGAAAACCGGGCCACATTATTAGAAATTGCCCAAACCAGGAGAACACGAATGGACAAGGCCGCGGAAGAGTTTTCAATATTAATGCGGTAGAGGCACAGGAAGACCCGGAGCTTGTTACGGATACGTTTCTTATTGACAATAAATCTGCTTACGTTTTATTTGATTCGGGTGCGGATAGAAGCTATATGAGTAGACATTTTTGTGCTAAATTAAGTTGTCCATTGACACCGTTGGATAGTAAATTTTTACTCGAATTAGCAAACGGTAAATTAATTTCACCAGATAATATATGCCGAAATCGAGAAATTAAACTGGGTAGCGAAATATTTAAGATTGATTTGATACCAGTAGAGTTAGGGAGTTTTGATGCAATAGTTGGCATGGACTGGCTGAAGAAGGTGAAAGCAGATATTATATGTTATAAAAATGCAATTCGCATTGTACGAGAAGAAGGAGAACCCTTAATGGTGTACGGAGAAAAGGGCAACATGAAGCTACATCTTATTAGTAATTTGAAGGCACAAAAACTAATAAGAAAAGGTTGCTATGTTGTTCTAGCACACGTCGAGAAAGTACAAACTGAAGAAAAGAGCATCAATGATGTTCCCGTCGCAAAAGAATTTCCCAATGTATTTCCGAAAGAATTACCGGGACTACCTCCACATCGATCTATTGAATTTCAAATAGATCTTGTACCAGGAGCTGCACCAATAGCTCGTGCTCCTTATAGACTCGCTCCCAGTGAGATGAAAGAACTGCAAAGCCAACTGCAAGAACTATCAGAACGTGGTTTCATTTGACCAAGCACATCACCATGGGGAGCTCCTGTTTTGTTTGTCAAGAAGAAGGATGGTACATTTAGGTTGTGTATTGACTACAGAGAGTTGAACAAACTTACCATCAAAAACCGTTATCCACTGCCGAGAATTGACGACTTATTTGATCAACTACAAGGCTCGTCGGTTTATTCGAAGATCGATTTACGTTCTGGATATCATCAAATGCGAGTAAAGGAGGATGATATTCCAAAAACTGCTTTTAGGACGCGTTATGGTCATTACGAGTTTATGGTTATGCCGTTTGGATTGACTAACGCACCAGCTATGTTCATGGACCTTATGAACCGAGTGTGTGGGCCATATCTTGACAAGTTTGTCATTGTTTTCATCGATGACATACTTATTTACTCAAAGAATGATCAAGAGCATGAAGAACATTTGAGAAAAGTGCTAGAAGTATTGAGGAAAGAAAAACTGTACGCTAAGTTTTCAAAGTGTGCATTTTGGTTGGAAGAAGTTCAATTCCTCGGTGACATAGTGAACAAAGAAGGTATCCAGGTGGACCCGGCAAAGATCGAAACCGTTGAAAAGTGGGAAACCCTAAAAACTCCGAAGCATATACGTCAATTTTTAGGATTGGCTGGTTACTACAGAAGATTCATCCAAGATTTCTCCAAAATAGCAAAACCCTTGACTGCATTAACGCATAAAGGGAAGAAATTTGAATGGAAGGATGAACAAGAGAAGGCATTTCAATTATTGAAGAAAAAGCTAACTACGGCACCTATATTGTCATTGCCTGAAGGGAATGATGATTTTGTGATTTATTGTGACGCATCAAAGCAAGGTCTCGGTTGTGTATTAATGCAACGGACGAAGGTGATTGCTTATGCGTCTAGACAATTGAAGATTCACGAGCAAAATTATACGACGCATGATTTGGAATTAGGCGCGGTTCTTTTTGCATTAAAGACTTGGAGGCACTACTTATATGGGGTCAAAAGTATTATATATACCGACCACAAAAGTCTTCTACACATATTTAATCAAAAACAACTGAATATGAGGCAGCGTAGGTGGATTGAATTGTTGAATGATTACGACTTTGAGATTCGTTACCACCCGGGGAAGGCAAATGTGGTAGCTGACGCCTTAAGCAGAAAGGACAGAGAACCCATTCGAGTAAAATCTATGAATATAATGATTCACACTAACCTTACTACTCAAATAAAGGAGGCGCAACAAGGAGTTTTAAAAGTGGGAAATTTAATGGATGAAATACCCAAAGGATCGGAGAAGCATCTTAATATTCGGGAAGACGGAACCCGGTATAGGGCTGAAAGAATTTGGGTACCAAAATTTGGAGATATGAGAGAAATGGTACTTAGAGAAGCTCATAAAACCAGATACTCAATACATCCTGGAACGGGGAAGATGTACAAGGATCTTAAGAAACATTTTTGGTGGCCAGGTATGAAAGCCGATATTGCTAAATATGTAGGAGAATGTTTGACGTGTTCTAAGGTCAAAGCTGAACATCAGAAACCATCAGGTCTACTACAACAACCTGAAATCCTGGAATGGAAATGGGAAAACATTACCATGGATTTCATTACTAAATTGCCAAGGACTGCAAGTGGTTATGATACTATTTGGGTAATAGTTGATCGTCTCACCAAGTCAGCACACTTCCTGCCAATAAGAGAAGATGACAAGATGGAGAAGTTAGCACGACTGTATTTGAAGGAAGTCGTCTCCAGACATGGAATACCAATCTCTATTATCTCTGATAGGGATGGCAGATTTATTTCAAGATTCTGGCAGACATTACAGCAAGCATTGGGAACTCGTCTAGACATGAGTACTGCCTATCATCCACAAACTGATGGGCAGAGCGAAAGGGCGATACAAACGCTTGAAGACATGCTACGAGCTTGTGTTATTGATTTCGGAAACAGTTGGGATCGACATCTACCGTTAGCAGAATTTTCCTACAACAACAACTACCATTCAAGCATTGAGATGGCGCCATTTGAAGCACTTTATGGTAGAAAGTGCAGGTCTCCGATTTGTTGGAGTGAAGTGGGGGATAGACAGATTACGGGTCCGGAGATAATACAAGAAACTACCGAGAAAATCATCCAAATTCAACAAAGATTGAAAACCGCCCAGAGTCGACAAAAGAGCTACGCGGACAGTAAAAGAAAAGATATAGAGTTTGAAATTGGAGAAATGGTCATGCTTAAGGTTTCACCTTGGAAAGGCGTTGTTCGATTTGGTAAACGGGGGAAACTAAATCCAAGGTACATTGGACCATTCAAGATTATAGATCGTGTCGGACCAGTAGCTTACCAACTGGAGCTACCTCAACAACTCGCGGCTGTACATAACACTTTCCACGTCTCAAATTTGAAGAAATGTTTTGCTAAAGAAGATCTCACTATTCCGTTGGACGAAATCCATATCAATGAAAAACTTCAATTCATTGAAGAACCCGTCGAAATAATGGATCGTGAGGTTAAGAGACTTAAAAAAAACAAGATACCGATTGTTAAGGTTCGATGGAATGCTCATAGAGGATTCGAGTTCACCTGGGAGCGTGAAGATCAGATGAAGAAGAAATACCCGCATTTATTTCCAGAAGATACGTCAACACCTCCAATTGCTTAAAATTTCGGGACGAAATTTATTTAACGGGTAGGTACTGTAGTGACCCGAAATTTTCAATGTTTATATATATATATATATTAAATGAAATTGTTATTTACATGATTAAGTGTTTTCAACATGTTAAGCAATCAAACTTGTTAAGACTTGATTAGACAATTGACCACCCAAGTTGACCGGTGATTCACGAACGTTAAAACTTGTAAAAACTATACGATGATATATATATGGTTATATATATAGTTAACATGATTTTATTATAAGTATGTATCTCATTAGGTATTTTAACAATGAGTTATATACATAAAAATGAGACTATTAATTTAAGAAACTCGAAAACGATATATATAACGATTATCGTTATAACAACGTCTTACTAGGTACATATGAATCATATTAAGATATTGATACACTTGGTTAATTATGTTAAATGATAAGTAAATATATTATTAAGTGTATTAACAATGAAATACATATGTAAAAATAAGACTACTAACTTAATGATTTCGAAACGAGACATATATGTAACGATTATCGTTGTAATGACATTTAACTGTATATATATCATACTAAGATATATTATATATCATAATATCATGATAATATAACAATTTAACATCTCATTTGTTATAATAAACAATGGGTTAACAACATTCAACAAGATCGTTAACCTAAAGGTTTCAAAACAACATTTACATGTAACGACTAACGATGACTTAACGACTCAGTTAAAATGTATATACATGTAGTGTTTTAATATGTATTCATACACTTTTGAAAGACTTCAATACACTTATCAAAATACTTCTACTTAACAAAAATGCATACAATTACATCCTCGTTCAGTTTCATCAACAATTCTACTCGTATGCACCCGTATTCGTACTCGTACAATACACAGCTTTTAGATGTATGTACTATTGGTATATACAATCCAATGATCAGCTCTTAGCAGCCCATGTGAGTCACCTAACACATATGGGAACCATCATTTGGCAACTAGCATGAAATATCTCATAAAATTACAAAAATATGAGTAATCATTCATGACTTATTTACATGAAAACAAAATTACATATCCTTTATATCTAATCCATACACCAACGACCAAAAACACCTACAAACACTTTCATTCTTCAATTTTCTTCATCTAATTAATCTCTCTCAAGTTCTATCTTCAAGTTCTAAGTGTTCTTCATAAATTCCAAAAGTTCTAGTTTCATAAAATCAAGAATACTTCCAAGATTGCAAGTTTACTTCCAAGTTTTCTAAATCCATTCCAAGTAATCATCCAAGATCAAGAAACCTTTGTTAATTATAGTAGGTTATCTTTCTAATACAAGGTAATAATCATATTCTTTAATTCAATTTCTATAACTATAACAATCATATTTCGAGTGGAAATCTTACTTGAAATTGTTTTCGTGTCATGATTCTGCTTCAAGAACTTTCAAGCCATCCAAGGATCCTTTGAAGCTAGATCCATTTTTCTTATTTCAAGTAGGTTTATCCAAGGAACTTGAGGTAGTAATGATGTTCATAACATCATTCGATTCATACATATAAAGCTATCTTATTCGAAGGTTTAAACTTGTAATCACTAGAACATAGTTTAGTTAATTCTAAACTTGTTCGCAAATAAAAGTTAATCCTTCTAACTTGACTTTTAAAATCAACTAAACACATGTTTTATATCTATATGATATGCTAACTTAATGATTTAAAACCTGGAAACACGAAAAACACCGTAAAACCGGATTTACGCCGTCGTAGTAACACCGCGGGCTGTTTTGGGTTAGTTAATTAAAAACTATGATAAACTTTGATTTAAAAGTTGTTATTCTGGGAAAATGATTTTTATTATGAACATGAAACTATATCCAAAAATTATGGTTAAACTCAAAGTGGAAGTATGTTTTCTAAAATGGTCATCTAGACGTCGTTCTTTCGACTGAAATGACAACCTTTACAAAAACGACTTGTAACTTATTTTTCTGACTATAAACCTATATTTTTTCTGTTTAGATTCATAAAATAGAGTTCAATATGAAACCATAGCAATTTGATTCACTCAAAACGGATTTAAAATGAAGAAGTTATGGGTAAAACAAGATTGGATAATTTTTCTCATTTTAGCTACGTGAAAATTGGTAACAAATCTATTCCAACCATAACTTAATCAACTTGTATTGTATATTATGTAGTCTTGAGATACCATAGACACGTATACAATGTTTCGACCTATCATGTCGACACATCTATATATTTTTCGGAACAACCATAGACACTCTATATGTGAATGTTGGAGTTAGCTATACAGGGTTGAGGTTGATTCCAAAATATATATAGTTTGAGTTGTGATCAATACTGAGATACGTATACACTGGGTCGTGGATTGATTCAAGATAATATTTATCGATTTATTTCTGTACATCTAACTGTGGACAACTAGTTGTAGGTTACTAACGAGGACAGCTGACTTAATAAACTTAAAACATCAAAATATATTAAAAGTGTTGTAAATATATTTTGAACATACTTTAATATATATGTATATATTGTTATAGGTTCGTGAATCAACCAGTGGCCAAGTCTTACTTCCCGACGAAGTAAAAATCTGTGAAAGTGAGTTATAGTCCCACTTTTAAAATCTAATATTTTTGGGATGAGAATACATGCAGGTTTTATAAATGATTTACAAAATAGACACAAGTACGTGAAACTACATTCTATGGTTGAATTATCGAAATAGAATATGCCCCTTTTTATTAAGTCTGGTAATCTAAGAATTAGGGAACAGACATCCTAATTGACGCGAATCCTAAAGATAGATCTATTGGGCCTAACAAACCCCATCCAAAGTACCAGATGCTTTAGTACTTCGAAATTTATATCTTATCCGAAGGGTGTCCCGGAGTGATGGGGATATTCTTATATATGCATCTTGTTAATGTCGGTTACCAGGTGTTCACCATATGAATGATTTTTATCTCTATGTATGGGATGTGTATTGAAATATGAAATCTTGTGGTGTATTGTTACGATTTGATATATATAGGTTAAACCTATAACTCACCAATATTTTTGTTGACGTTTAAAGCATGTTTATTCTCAGGTGAATACTAAGAGCTTCCGCTGTTGCATACTAAAATAAGGACAAGATTTGGAGTCCATGTTTGTATGATATTGTGTAAAAACTGCATTCAAGAAACTGATTTCGATGTAACATATTTGTATTGTAAACCATTATGTAATGGTCGTGTGTAAACAGGATATTTTAGATTATCATTATTTGATAATCTACGTAAAGCTTTTTAAACCTTTATTTATGAAATAAAGGTTATGGTTTGTTTTAAAAATGAATGCAGTCTTTGAAAAACGTCTCATATAGAGGTCAAAACCTCGCAACGAAATCAATTAGTATGGAACGTTTTTAATCAATAAGAACGGGACATTTCACTTGCACCTCATGCGATTGCATGAGGCTTGTTTGTGATGCTCATGCAATCGCATGAGCCTACTTTTACAGCTCAATCGCATTAGTTCTTTTGCCGACACCGTTTTAATATTATTTATATATATATAATATATTTAATTTAAAGAATTAATTATATATTATATTATATTTATGTGCATGGTAAAAATGTAATTTTTGTTCAAATGACTCGTACGTTGTCACTCGACCCATGTACCACTTTTAGTTTTTCGAACGCACTTTCATACGTTTAGAAAACTAGCCTTTTACATTATGCGACGTGTACCCTTATTAATAATTTGACTTACTCATCAATAAATTACCTTATAATAAAGGTAACTTATAAAATTTAGCGTTGTGGTCATTTGCTTCTATAAATCAGTGACTCGTTGTTTATCAAAATATATTATTTTAATTCAGGACGTTTTATGACTAAGTGAAAATATATATATTTTTATATTTTCATTTTGAAATATATATTTGGGACAATATATAATATATAGTTTTTTAAAACTAATAATATTCAAATTTATATAAAAACATTTACAAAGACATTTTAATATTCCAATTACTTTATATTCCAATCATTTTATTACAAAGGTTATAATAGTAGAAGTTGTTATGTCATAAGACGTTCTTAAAAAGTCTATTATATCGAAAAGACGTTTTCGTAAAATCATATATGAATCATATCAGGTTTCAAGATTTTAACTTCCAGTTTAATTATAACTCGTAGGATTAAGTCTAAAGGAGAAATCAAACGTAAGGAATCATCTTACTGTAAAATGTCGATCTATTTAACTTGTCAATATCTATTTTCTAATTTACCTATATTCCCTAATTTCACTTTCACAATACCAAATATGAATGTTAATTAATTTATCTTATCAAAAGTCACGAGGCAATTATTGTAAGGCATGTATTGGAATTTAACAGGAATTTTCACCAATCTGACTAGCTCTCGCTACTTGACACTTTGTCCTTACTCGAAGATCACTTTACCATTTATTCCGAATATCATTAAAAAGGAAAGGTTTTCTAAATCAAAGTGGACCTCTTAATAGAGACTCAAAATCATAATTCAATGTATCTGATATTTCAATCTTTTGGTATTATCTTTTAATTCCATCGATAATTGTTCTAAATATATTTTGAAACAAAAACGTTCATGTAAAGTATAATACGTCTAATACTTTGTTAACGTTTTCAAGTTATAATATATACACATATAGATATATAATCATATATGTTCATATAATGGTTCATGAATCATTGGAATTTGGTCGAGGTTAAATGAATGTATGAACATAGTTTAAAATCCTTGAGATTTAATTTAACAAACTTTGCTTATCGTGTCGGAATAATATAAAGATAAAGTTTAAATTTGGTCAGAAATTTCGGGGTCGTCACACTTACCGGCGAACCTGTCCGTAATACCATTTACTCTCTCATTTCCAAAGTGTCTCGTCATGATTATATACTATCTCGAATCCTATATCTTATTCATCCGCTCGTCCGAACCGACAGTCATCCCAGTGTAATAGAAGAAGTCAACGAGCTTCGCGCTCTGGTAGTGGCTTTGGAGAATATGGTGCAAGGGTTACAAGCACCAGCGACAACACCGGCAACAACAGTACCACCATCAGCAGCACCAGCAGCATGACCAGTACCGCCATCCACAACATCCGCATCCCACACCTCAACATCATAATCTGTACCTCGAGTATCAACGTTATACGCACCATAGATACCAAGGAGTACCAACAACAATTAACGATGAAGTATTGATCCATAACCTCATTGAAAAAATATTCTGCGAATAATGTGTGGTTTCTAAAAGTTTTAGAGATTACTTATTCTAGCTCAAATCGAAAATCAAATGAGATTAATATTATATTAACTCATTAAATCCATGATTACATCTGAAGAGAATATATATGTAAGTATATTTTCATAAAGATTGTAATTAAAAATTCTTTCGTACAAACTGTTAATGGTGAAAATATTTTAACGGGTAGGTAATACCCGAGGAATATTCAGATTTCACATTAATAAGTTACACTATACATTCTTCGAATCTGATTCAACAGTCATTTACTATCCTACTTACATCCACAGATATACGAATTCGTTCACCACAGACTAACCAATTTCATACAATTTCATGTTTGGATTTTAACCTATCAGAATCTAACAAGTGGCATAATGAAGAAAACATTGGACAAAATAAAATTTGTTAGAAACAAATGAATTGACTATGAGAAATTATGTTAAGAATCCACGCTAACAAAATCCCAGCTAACTGTTCCTACCTAATTGTTAATTCCTTATTACATTTTATTTATCGCAATTTAATTATCGCAATTTATATTCTCCCAATTTTATTTATCGTCATTTAATTTCTGCTATTTATTTTTCGTACTTTAAATTTCGGGACACGTATACAAGGTTTTGACATATCATATCGATGCATCTATATATATTATTTGGAATAACCATAGACACTCTATATGCAGTAATGCTTGAGTTAGATATACAGGGTTGAGGTTGATTCTATAATAATATATATACTTTGAGTTGTGATCGAGTCTGAGGCATGTACGCGGGTCACGATAAGTATTAATTAATTCAAATATTATATATTAAGCTGTATATGAATTATTGGACTGTTAACTGTGGACTATCGACTGTGGACTAATAACTTTGGACAATTAAAATGAATTAAAATATTGATTATAACATATGAAACTAAACAATTCTTCAAGTTTGCCACTTGATTTCATCTTAAACCTCATTTGTATCTTGACGATTACAAATCTGCGTTCAAACCTTTCATGATTCTTGAAAACACCTCAATCGAGAGGATGAACCAACCTCACTTCATCTACGAAAAGAAAAGATTGATGCATATAGTTATGCACCTGAAAACACTCGGAACCTGAGTAAATGTTTAACACGTATCCGTGCTAGCTCCTTTGACATTGTTATTACCGAAAATAACTTTGCAATCCCTTTCCAAAGTAGCCAATTTTGTCACAGCTCTAGCGAATAAACTTCGACTTTCATTCGAATTAGTCTTATTATAACCTTGATATATAAGTTTGCCTTCGTCAACATTACCAGAGAACCTTTTATATTCCAGCATGTTACCAGCAGACTTACCAGCAACTTCATTACTCATTGGCCTAAGTCTCTCTGAAGAACTATTATATTCATTCATCAAAACCCTATCATATATTCATCCGTATCTTGTAACGATAATTGCCATACCAATTATTGGAAATCAGTAATCAGTATTTTGAAATCTCGCAGCATGTCTACATCAACAGTTATATGTATACATATAACATTTATCTCTTAGAATTATGATCTTCCATTCTGAAATTCTGAAAAGCACCCAGCCTACGAATCAATACTCGTAATATTGAAAAAGCTGAATGAAGCAGCAAAATTGTGAACGACGTTAACAGTCGAAAGTTTGATGATAAAGAATGAAGTGTTGGAAACACTCAATAGAAAATTTAGTATCGAAAAGTGGGTTATGCAAAACTATGAAGGAGACTCTGACCAAATCTCAATGACTAAACTTGTACATAAAGGATCATGATGATTCTGTTTCTGATGAAGTCTTTAGCGAATACCTTGCTCCTTAATCGCTCTAAATCATTGTGAATGAATTTCATCATCATAATTTGATTCTAAAATTCTAAGATATTATCGTATCTTTCATTATTAACATCCTCAATATTTCTGAAGATATCTTCATAAATATTCTCGTCCGATATTAATTATCTCTCCGTGCTATCTGTGTTATATCATAAAAGGAAACTATTTTAGTTTCTATATTCTGTAAACCTTTTAATTTAAAATATGAATGTTTTTGAAGTAGTGTTGGGAACTGATGCATGAGTTAGTATAATATAATGATACTTGATCAACGTGATTATATTACAGTAAGTCATGCTGAGTTTTTAGTGGAACGTGATGATTCACAGATCATAACGTCATCATGTGCCATATTACACGATTCTTACATTCTACCAAATCTCCAAATAGATTGAGAACATATCTTCCTGATAGTTCCATCTTATCTCTTGAATTCTGATAATTTAACCAATCAAGATCGTGCTATTACAAAAATCTATCTTAGAACATTAACTCTGTTCATTCTGAAATTCATATCTATGAATTCTGGACCATTATTCGTTTGACTTAAAGTCGGAAGAGGAAAACGAAAGGGATGAAACTCTAAAATATAAAGGAAACGAAGGGCGTGGATTTATAGTAATATATCCTTCAGAGTAATCAAAACGGATGATCGCATTTAAAGCGGATCCTGATAAGGCTAAAAAGGAACATATATTTCATAGCATTATCCCTCAAGAAAGACAAGATTTTAGTTGCAATTGTTCTATTTTCAAGTAATATTTGTTTATATTAAATAAGTGCGAAGACAAAAGGCAGATTCGACGAATTGAAGACACAAAGGTCCGAAAAGCTAAAAAGTACAAGATACAATTAAAGTGGTTCAATTTATTGATGAGAAACGTCTAAAAATGACAAGAGTACAAGTTACAAAACACAAAGTACAAGATATTAAATTATACGAAAGGACGTTCGAAAATCCGGAACCGGTACCCGAGCCAACTCTCAACGCTCGACGCAACGGTGTAAAAAGTACAAGTCAACTATGCACAAGAATATAATATAATATTTAAATAATTCATAATAAGAATAATATTAAATAATAAAAAGTTGTTAATTGAGCATAGTTCAGGGGTCATAAGTGAAAATTTCAATTTATCATTTGCCTATAAAAGGCCATCTAAATCGATGATTTAGATACACCTTTTTCCAATCTTATTTCTTTCTTATGTAATTTATATTTATATTTATAATATTAAGTTTAATTTAAGATTAATAATAATTGGGTTATTGTAAGAAATGTTTTACGGGTTTTAAAGTAGGAACTCTGTCCGTGTAACGCTACGCGATTAATCACCACTGTAAGCTATGTTCTTCCTTTTTAAATTAATGTCTAGTAGCTAAGTCATTATTATGCTTATTTAAGCCGAAGTAATCGTGATGTTTGACTAAATATTAAGACGGGGTTATTGGATTTTGTACCATAATTAAGGTTTGGGCAAAAGACCGACACTTGTGGAAATTGGACTATTGACTATTAATAGATGGGGGGTATTGTCTAATTGAGTGACAACTCATTGGAGTCTGTCGAACCTATCTTCAAATTAATTATCCTAATAATTAATAATGATTATGGTTGTCCTATTTAGTGACGTTCATATGGAATCTATTATAATCATTTAATTAATTATTCGGGTTGGGTAATTGATTATTCAAACTGATCAAGTGGATAAATTAATATTCATATCTAATCAAAACAGGGGTAGATTACATACAGTGATAACTGGTGTAATTGTTGACAGAAGTGATAACTGCATCACAGTTTAAATCCTTAATTAGTTGGAATATTTGACTTCGGGTATAAGGGTAATTTGACGAGGACACTCGCACTTTATATTTATGACCGATGGACTATTATGGATAAAAACCAGATAGGTATCAAATAAACCATGACAAAGGACAATTAACCCGAGTAACAATTAATTAAAATCAAAACGTTAAACATCATGATTACGGAAGTTTAAATAAGCATAATTATTTTATTGTATTTTTCATCGCACTTTTATTTTCTGTCATTTTATTTTCTGTCATTTTATTTATCGCAATTTATTTTACGCACTTTAATTTTTGTCATTTATTTTTACGCTTAAAATCGACAAACCGGTCATTAAACGGTAAAACCCCCATTTTATAATAATACTACTACTTATTTATATATATATTTTTACAAATAAACTTAATAATATAGCGTTAACTTCACCAGCTCCCTGTGGAACGAACCGGACTTACTAAAAACTACACTACTCTACGATTAGGTACACTGCCTATAAGTGTTGTACCAAGGTTTAGGTATATCCACTCGATAAATAAATAAATAAAACTTGTGTAATATTTCGTCGCATTTTGTAGTAAAAATTAATACTATTTAGTACACCCCGCTGCACACATCAAGTTTTTGGCGCCGCTGCCGGGGAGCGCTAAAACGCTATATTTTTAATTATAATAATATTGAAATAAAATATAATAATATAATAATATTGAAATAGAATATAATAATATAATAATATTGAAATAGAATATAATAATATAATAATATTTTAGAATCAATACGTAAAATTTTAAAAAGTCGTATTTATTAAATACTTCAGGGGTATATTATGTAACTTGTAATTAATAATTTCTATCATGTCGCTTTCATGTGAATAGTAAATTAATTAATTTCTTTTCATTTACTATTCATGAATAGTAAATGAATTAAAAAAAAAAGTTTTGAAAAAAAAATAATAATTATAAAAAAAAGTATTAATTTGTAAAAAAAATCATTTTTTTAAAAAAAAAAAAAAAAAAAAAATTGTAAAAAAAAAAACGTTTTTTTTTTAGAAAAAAAAATTCGTTTTTAAAAAAAAAAAGTAAAAAAAAAAAAAAAAACTTAAAAAAAAAAAAACGTAAAAAAAAAAACAAAAACGTAAAAAAAAAAATGTAAAAAAAAAAAAATTATTAAAAAAAAAAATATATATTTTTTAAGATTTTGTCTATAAAAAAAATTGTTTTTTTTAGTTTTATTACCTTTAGATTTTTAGACTATAGTCGCAACTTTTAGTATTAAGTTTAGTTTTGCCATAGTTATTTTTACTTCTAGAATTTTTAGGCTTTGCCGTAAAATCCCTTAAGTGCTTATTCCTTAGATTAAGTTTTAGGTGCTTTAGAATTTTACGACGCCGTATTTCGCACTACTTTCTTATTTTTATTTTTCGACGCCTATTTTTCGTCCTTTTTATTTTTCGACCTTTTTCGACGCGCAATCTTTTTCTTTCTTATTTCTCGCCATTCTAGTTTTTAGGACTTAGAATTTTTTCTACTTCTTCTCTAAATTTCTTAAAATTACGAAAATTTATTTTAAGTGGTTAAATTGATAGACATCAAAATTTTCTGGTTCGTAGTAATAGTTGGATTTGTACGTGGACCGGGTTATTGGAGCCAAACAGTCCTCAATTATATTGAGACCAAACGAATCCTGCCCCTCTGCTGCATCTTTTGGCTATTCGAAACGTGGGCAAAATCAGAAAAGTCTATTGATTGGATAACTTATTATAATTTTTCTTTCCTTTTAAAAACTAATAGGATATTCAGTGAATGCACCGAGCAAGACGTTCACCACCTTTTATATGTTCACCACCTGTAACTCGATCAAGACATTTAGCAAATATTGTCGCCGTTGATTTTTCTTTAGAATCATCATCCAGTCGAACAAATACTCCAATTCAAATTTCCGACAATCCATCTTTTGAACCCGATTTCACAACTAAGAAACTGGAGGATATTCAAGGACAATTCCAAGATCCTGAACCACAAACCGTTAAATCAGAGTCCTCTAGTGATTCGTATTCAACGAATTCAATTATGGAAGTAACGGAACCTCTAAGTATGGAAGATCGAATGAGAGCTAAACGCACGGGCCAAGGTCACGCCATTATTAAGCCAGAAGTTAATGCTCCAGATTATGAAATCAAAGGACAAATTCTACATATGGTAACTAATCAGTGCCAATATAGTGGTACGCCAAAAGAAGATCCCAACGAACATCTTCGTACGTTTAAAAGAATTCGTACACTATTCAAAATCCGAGAAGTGGAAGATGAGCAGATCTATCTCATGTTATTTCCCTGGACTTTAAAGGGAGAAGCCAAAGATTGGTTAGAATCGTTACCTGAAGGGGCGATTGACACATGGGATGTCTTAGTTGAAAAATTTCTTCAAAGATTCTTTCCGGCATCTAAAGCCGTGAGACTTCAAGGAGAAATTGTTACGTTCGCGCAAAAGCCAAATGAAACATTATATGAGGCATGGACAAGATTCGGAAGGATGTTGAGAGGATGTCCTCAACATGGTTTAGACACTTATCAAATAGTACAAATATTTTACCAAGGTGTCAATGTTGCTACAAGAAAAGACATCGACATAACAGCTGGTGGTTCCATTATGAAGAAAACCGCAACTGAAGCTTACAAAATTATTGATAACACAGCCTCCCACTCTCATGAGTGGCACCAAGAGAAAGATATATATCGTTCATCTAAAGCGGCTAGAGCCGATTCTAGCCATGACTTTGATTCCGTTTCCGCAAAAATAGATGCTTTCGAAAGACGAATGGAAAAGATGAATAAAGATATTCACGCAATACGAATCAGTTGTGAGCTATGCGGTGGACCACACTTAATGAAAGATTGTAATGTTGAACCAACCATGGAACAACGAGAGAATGTTTCCTATATGAACCAAAGGCCTGGAAATAATTATCAAAATAATTATCAACCGCCAAAGTTAAACTTCAATCGAAATCAAAACATTCTTTACAATCCAAACGGACCCAACAACAACTCGTACAACCAACAAGGTCCGAATAACCAACCAACTCAAAACAACACTTTCAATCAACAAAGACCTAGCTTGTATAAAACACCACAACAACCCGAAGAGAAAAAGCCAAATCTAGAAGAAATGATGGCAAAGCTGATTGAATCTCAAACACAATTCATTACAT
This sequence comes from Rutidosis leptorrhynchoides, assembly GCF_046630445.1. Taxonomy (NCBI): domain Eukaryota; kingdom Viridiplantae; phylum Streptophyta; class Magnoliopsida; order Asterales; family Asteraceae; genus Rutidosis; species Rutidosis leptorrhynchoides. The sequence continues at coordinate 217,239,409 of NC_092338.1, read as the reverse complement.
CTCAAACCCAAACGAACGAGAGGTTTGATCAGTCATTAAGAACTCAACAAGCTTCCATTTTGAATCTTGAAAAACACGTAGGTACTCTTGCTAGCATGATGAGTGAGAGGGAACAAGGAAATCTACCGAGTAATACTGAAGTAAATCCTCGGAATGAGAATGTTAACATGGTGTCAACAAATTCTGAAAAACCAGCTCCAGAAGTTGGGAAGGTTTTAGATGTGAGTAACAATGAAGAAGTTACACCACCACCACCAGAGTATGTAAAGCCAGTGGTGGCACCATATAAACCACCCATCCCGTTTCCAAGAAAAGGAGTTGAGTATGAGCAAGTAATAGGTAATAAAGTTGGTGATACCATTGGAAAGAAGAAGAAGAAGAAGTATAAGAAAGTGCAAGAAACAAAAACCGTAGAAGTAAACCCGGTGAAGACAGTTCCACCAAAACCTCCACCAAGAGTAGGTGATCCGGGTGAATTTATTGTTCCTTGTCTACTTAGTGATTGTGTCATGTATGATGCACTAGCAGATTTAGGTGCAAGTGTAAGTGTTATGCCTCTTTCCTTATATAAGAGATTAGGTGTAGGTAAGTTAAGTCCAACGGATATGAGTGTTCGACTCTTTGATCAAACCATTAAGCACCCAGTTGGAATTGCTGACAACCTACCCGTTCAAGTAGGCAATTTAACCTTTCTAGTCGAATTTATTGTCATTGACATAGAAGAGGACCCAAACATTCCTCTAATTTTAGGTCGGCCATTCTTTGCGTTCACCGGGGCGTTATTTGATGTAGGAAATGGAAGAATGACACTTAAAAGTGGTGACAAATCGATCACCTTTATGATTCGAAAATCTAAACCTCCACCAACCAAAACCGTTGAACCAATAAAAACGATTGGTAATAACCATGTTGTTTTACCAACTCCAACGGCAGTGCTTAGCAATAATGAAACGCCTAAGTGTGGGAAAAATGAAGTAACACCTAATGATAACCCAATAACAAAGGACCCCGTTGTTGATACGAAATTAGATGACCCCGTTATTAACAGTTCAATGAAGAAACTTTTTAAACGGGCTATTGATGCTAGAAGTAAGGGGAACTTTAAGTTATGTAACCGGTTAGTATCCAATCTGTCGCCTAAAGAAAGGGCGAAGCTAGTTGAATTATGGGATATTACGGAAGAAGTCGGGCACTGGCTTAAAGAAAAAGTCACAGATAGGCAAGTTGATTATGGACCAAGAGAAATTGACAATGAAGTTAATCACAATTTCAACACCACAGCTACCTAAGTGTGGGGAGATTCGAATGTTCTAAAAAGATAATGCTGTCTAAAGTTATTTGTTCTGTTCTCGTGTAGTTCCGAGAATGGAATCCGATTGGTCTTTTCCGCTAGCAGACACTAAAGAACTAGTTTTCTCCCTCCATTCTGAATTTTTATTTTTTTTAGGTTTTATTTGAAATTAATATGCATTTTAATTTATGTTTTATTGTGATTTTAAAAAACAAAATTTACTTTATTTCATTAAGTTAAAAATATGATTTTTAAAATTCGTCATGAGTTGAAGACTAGGTCGTTGAGCCGAAATTACTTTACCCGAGGGCGGGGCGACAAATTTTGTTATCATTATTTTTAATTTTATTGATTTAAAGTATGCCAAAAATATTATACTTTATAAATTTTTGAAAAGTGGGGTTATAAACCAAACTTCAAAAAAATATATATATATATATATATATATATATATATATATATATATATATATATATATATATATATATATATATATATATATATATATATATATATATATATATATATGTTTGTATTTTATCTTGTGTACAAAACAGGGTAAAACAGCGCACTTTCAAAGACTGTCATGAAGTTCAGCAAAAGCTACTGATTTTGACAAGACGCAAAAAATCAAATGTGAAATAACAATATGTTTGCAAACTCGGTATTTTTAATCACTTTTCTACGCTAATCACCCTCATGAATTTAAATTATAGTCTGATTTCATGCAAATGAGGGCATTGCATGATCTTAAGTGTGGGGAAGGGTTATAAATTCTCTCAGGTTTATACTTGGTTTATTTGCCAAATTTTGTGAAAATTTGAAAAATTTTCAACTAAATGAACTCAAAATCATGTTTATACATATTTATGAACGATGAAAACTAGGTGTTAATACCGAAATTATCGTTACCTCGGAAAGGACATAAATTGAGAAACAACCTAAAATGCTTGAATTCATTTAAAATGGAATAAAGGAGAATAAAAAGGCAAAGAAAGAAACTAAGTGTGGGGAGAATGTACCAAGTTATTCAATTAAAAATTATCTATCACATATCTTTGTAAAAGATTATTGCAGGTACTTTTGTTTTGGACGATACTAATCAGTTTTACCCGATTTATTATAATACTTTTGAAAGAAAAGATGGATCTACACGATGAATCAATTCCATCATTAAAAGGAAGTAAAGTCTTCCGAAAAAGACACACGCTTCTTAATTTAGGTCAAGAAGTTGTCGTCCAGACCAGCTGTAGGTTGACGAAAAATCTAGAAAAGTCATCTCTAAAATCAGCAGGAAATCCACGGACCTCAGCATCAAACAGGGTCGCCAAGTGGTCAGATTTATCCTAACCATGAGAAGGATTTATCTCGTACAATGGGGAAGCACCGTTCAAATTAGCTTGATAAGACTAATGAATCAGATCCCCAGAAAGGATAATCTCCTTAAAGATCAAAAATCAGCTTTTAAGCCTGATATTACTCAATCCTTGAGATTGACCTTAAAGATTGAGAATTCAAACTCATGGAATTCAATGATATCTAAACTCGAGCTTGAACGAGAAAATATTTTAATCAAAATTACAAACCGATTTGTTTTCTGAAAACCCATTTTCAATGCGTTCATTACCATTGAACGTAAAATCCTGGGAATTCACCTAGAATTCATTAGGTCACCTGAACCAAATCGGGTGTCAACCGTAAGAACGGTGGTTGCATAGCATGGTCGGAGACAAGACCTTGTGCCAGACCAAAAAAATTATATGATGATCTTTACTATTGCTCCTACCAAGGATAGTTCTAGCATCCGACACGTTAATAAGACCATAATCATTTGCATGTCACGGGACATTGCCTTAACAGTTTCTTGTTCATCGCTTTTCTTTACAACCGGACGGTAGTTTACCGAAAGGTAATATACGGAACAAGTAAACTGGATGTGTGCTTTCCAATACCGGGATAGTAGTGGATAACACGAACCTAAAAGTTTTTAGCCAAAATATTGATCCACAAATAAATTTTGCAACACCGATGGTGGATCAAATCAGAAAACTTATCTAGGGTAAAATCTAGATTGAATTTTCAAAAGATCAAATGTTTTCATAAAGATCCAATTTCCTTAAGGATCTACATTTTTATAGTCATGTGGGACTGTAAACCGCCTTTCAAATGTGCACTTTGCTTTGGAAACCGAAAGTAAATCGGCTATTTGATTGCAAGTGTCGTTGACCTGAACCCGAGGCAACTGTGGATGGCACAACCACCTTCAACCATGGTTCTATCGTTACTATCATTGTTTATACCGCTCTATCAAAATCACTGATGTACAAAGTGTGAAGAATAAAGAAGTGATTCGTGTGATTTGTATTATCTTATTTCAAGACTGTATTGCTTGAGGACAAGCAACGCTCAAGTGTGGGGATATTGATAAGGCTAAAAAGGAACATATATTTCATAGCATTATCCCTCAAGAAAGACAAGATTTTAGTTGCAATTGTTCTATTTTCAAGTAATATTTGTTTATATTAAATAAGTGCGAAGACAAAAGGCAGATTCGACGAATTGAAGACACAAAGGTCCGAAAAGCTAAAAAGTACAAGATACAATTAAAGTGGTTCAATTTATTGATGAGAAACGTCTAAAAATGACAAGAGTACAAGTTACAAAACGCAAAGTACAAGATATTAAATTATACGAAAGGACGTTCGAAAATCCGGAACCGGTACCCGAGCCAACTCTCAACGCTCGACGCAACGGTGTAAAAAGTACAAGTCAACTATGCACAAGAATATAATATAATATTTAAATAATTCATAATAAGAATAATATTAAATAATAAAAAGTTGTTAATTGAGCATAGTTCAGGGGTCATAAGTGAAAATTTCAATTTATCATTTGCCTATAAAAGGCCATCTAAATCGATGATTTAGATACACCTTTTTCCAATCTTATTTCTTTCTTATGTAATTTATATTTATATTTATAATATTAAGTTTAATTTAAGATTAATAATAATTGGGTTATTGTAAGAAATGTTTTACGGGTTTTAAAGTAGGAACTCTGTCCGTGTAACGCTACGCGATTAATCACCACTGTAAGCTATGTTCTTCCTTTTTAAATTAATGTCTAGTAGCTAAGTCATTATTATGCTTATTTAAGCCGAAGTAATCGTGATGTTTGACTAAATATTAAGACGGGGTTATTGGATTTTGTACCATAATTAAGGTTTGGGCAAAAGACCGACACTTGTGGAAATTGGACTATTGACTATTAATAGATGGGGGGTATTGTCTAATTGAGTGACAACTCATTGGAGTCTGTCGAACCTATCTTCAAATTAATTATCCTAATAATTAATAATGATTATGGTTGTCCTATTTAGTGACGTTCATATGGAATCTATTATAATCATTTAATTAATTATTCGGGTTGGGTAATTGATTATTCAAACTGATCAAGTGGGTAAATTAATATTCATATCTAATCAAAACAGGGGTAGATTACATACAGTGATAACTGGTGTAATTGTTGACAGAAGTGATAACTGCATCACAGTTTAAATCCTTAATTAGTTGGAATATTTGACTTCGGGTATAAGGGTAATTTGACGAGGACACTCGCACTTTATATTTATGACCGATGGACTATTATGGATAAAAACCAGATAGGTATCAAATAAACCATGACAAAGGACAATTAACCCGAGTAACAATTAATTAAAATCAAAACGTTAAACATCATGATTACGGAAGTTTAAATAAGCATAATTATTTTATTGTATTTTTCATCGCACTTTTATTTTCTATCATTTTATTTTCTGTCATTTTATTTATCGCAATTTATTTTACGCACTTTAATTTTTGTCATTTATTTTTACGCTTAAAATCGACAAACCGGTCATTAAACGGTAAAACCCCCATTTTATAATAATACTACTACTTATTTATATATATATTTTTACAAATAAACTTAATAATATAGCGTTAACTTCACCAGCTCCCTGTGGAACGAACCGGACTTACTAAAAACTACACTACTCTACGATTAGGTACACTGCCTATAAGTGTTGTAGCAAGGTTTAGGTATATCCACTCGATAAATAAATAAATAAAACTTGTGTAATATTTCGTCGCATTTTGTAGTAAAAATTAATACTATTTAGTACACACCGCTGCACACATCAGATCCTAATTTCCTTAATTACCGAAGAATCAAATCCTATTACAAAGATTTTCTCCAAAATTCCTTGATTTTCGGAAATCAACCGTGACTACGACACCATACAAGACGAATCTGCATTTATTCATTTCACTCTTTTGTGATAGCTTCACTCGTACGCTTCACCTAAGCGAATTGTTTTATCTATATTAGTCAATAATGATAAAACTCCATTTATCACCTCATATTCGTCATGAAAACATTGTTATTGTTAACCATAACCACCTCACTCATATTTCAAGACGAAATTTCTTTAACGGGTAGGTACTGTGACGACCCGGAAATTTCCGACCAAATTTAAACTTTATTCTTATATGATTTCGACACGATAAGCAAAGTCTATAATGTTGAGTCTTGAAAACTTTGGAACAGTTTACATGAATGCATTTGACTTTTTGACTACTCCCGACGATTCACAGACAATTGTTGCAAATAACTACAACTATATATATATATATATATATATATATATATATATATATATATATATATATATATATATATATATACACACATATACATATACATATAAATAAATATAAATGTAGGAATTGGAAATAATAAAAATTTAACCATTTAAATTAAGAATTATTAATATTAATATTAAGTATTTTCATTAAGAATTATTGTTATTAATGTTATTATTATATATATCATAAAATTAATAACAGGTAATATTAATATTTAATATAATAAATTTATTTATAAGTTAAACTATAATTGTTATAGTAATATTATTATTACTTTCAATATAAATATCTATATTAGTATTGTTATATTATTATGAAAATGGATATAAATGAAAAATGTTATATTTTCGTTACTAATATTACTGTAATTAGTATTATTATTAGTATCATTAATAATAGTATTATTATCATCATTATTATTAAACTTATTATTGTTATCATTATTATTACTCTTTTTAATGTTGTTATTAATATTAGTATTATTATCAATATTATTTTCTATTGTTATTATTATTTGTTCATAAATATTAGATGTTAAAATTCATAATAATAATGTTATTATTATGATTCATTATACATTTAATATACAAATATATATATATATATATATATATATATATATATATATATATATATATATATATATATATATATATATATATATATATATATATATATATATATATATATATATATATATATATATATATATATATATAGTGGTAGGATCAAGACGGAAGTAACCATTCGGGGGGAAGCGGGGGGAAGCAAAAACTTTTTTTTTTTCGTTTTTTGAAAAAACTTTGTTCACGAACATTATAGATGAGATGAAAATATGAACATTTAGTAGAGACACTTTGTGATAAATGTTTTTATTTTGGCGTGAAAACGCTCGAAGAAGTAATATATAACAATTATCGTGTTTTTCGAGCGTATTTTGAGATTTTAGCTATTGGGGTTTAGATATTAGGGTTTATAGGGTTTAGATATTAGGGTTTAGAAATTTAGGGTTTATGGTTTAGACTTAGGGTTTAGATTTAGGATTTAGATTGAGTTTTTAACACGAACGGTTTAGAGTTTAGGGTTTAGGGTTTAGGATTTAGGGTTTAGGGTTTGGAGTTTTGGGTTTATGGAATAAACCCAAATCACCAAACCCTAAACCCTAAACCCTAAACTCTAAATCGGGCTAAATTTTACTTCACAAAACATGAAGAGAAAAAAAACGTTCATATTCTTCACGAACAATATTATCTTGAATGTTATTTTTGTCGATCGTTTCCCGCCTAAATAATAACATTCATCACGAAGTGTCTCTTCTAAATGTTCATATTTTTGTGTGATCTTGATGTCGAAAATTTTTTTTTCAAAATAACCAAAAAAAAAAAAAATTTGCTTCCCCCCGATTGGTTACTTCTCCATTGATCCTGCCCCTATATATATATATATATATATATATATATATATATATATATATACATTTACTATATAATTATACAAATACATATATATATATATATAAATACAAATATTTATATATAAATTTTAGTTATGTATTTATATATATAAATATATATAAACAGATATATAAATGGATATATAAAATCATATATACATAAATACATATATATTTAGGTAATACAATTAAATATACAGTTATTTAAATATATAAGGTTATATACATATAGATACAACTGGCATGTATTATGTTAGATATCCTAATCACTTTAAGTTATTTATCTGTTATCCAAATCTTGATTGGTACGAAAGAAATCAGAGATTTTAACCTGTTCTTATTTGTTTTCCCTTCCTATTTCTGATTTGCATATCTGTCGACCAACTTGATGATACAAAACAAATTCGAGAAATGGAAAAGAGAAATCAAATAAACATCTAAAGAAAACCGTTCACCCCTTTTCTTCCACTTTTTAGCCAAACTTAGAATTCAAGTTTTATTTCAAAATCTAATAATTCCATTCTGTTAGAAAACATTCATTCAAACTATCTGGAAACTTTCAATTGCCAATTTTTAGTATCGAGTAAGAATTTTGAAGTCAAAGTTTTAGAAATAAAAAGTCAAACAACGTTCTATGATCGAATTCGTGTTTTTTGTTAAGGTTTAGGTTTAATTAAGTGTTCATAAAGTTTCTAGGAGATAAATTAAACCTTTTTCATGTTATGATCGTGGTCTCAAACAACTTCAATTTCAAAATCAAACTTTGAGTTCAAATTCCTTTTCGCGAGTCCAGTATCTGTTACCATTCAAATTTTTATTTTTAATTCACAAGCTTAACAAACAAATGATTCCTGTTTTGAACCCATATACTAGTCAAACCTGTGTATATACTATTATGATTATTTGGGTGTTGGTCGATCGTGACTGTAATGAGGAAGATGAAGAAAAGGAACCAGGAAAAATAAACGGGCTATATATGTTAGGGTACAGTTTAAATAAGGAAAAGTGAAAATGGTTGAGTGGTTAAAGGGGTTGTCGTGTGAACGAGAGGTCGCGGGTTCGAGCCCGGGCATGGGCTGTTTTCATTTTGGACTTCATCCCTTTGAGGTAGTCTTCCTTTAATTATTTATTATTACTATTATTATTATTATTATTACTTATTAATATTAATTATTATTATTATTATTATTGTTATTAATATGATTATTATTATTATGATGATTATTGTTATTGTTATTAAAATTAGTACTAAAATTATTACTGTCATTAACATTATTAATATAAGTAATAATTATCAATTATTATTATTACTAGGTATTAGAAATAATATGATTATTATTAGTATTATTATTATTATGAAGATTGTTGTTAGTATTAATATATAAGTATGTATATTGTTATTATTATGATTGTATCTTTAACAACATCATTACTATTATTAGTATTATTATTGTTGTTACCATAAGTAATATTACTTTTACTATCATTATTATTTTTATCATTATTAATATTATTTTAACTATATTAGTATTACTATCAATATCATTATTGAAAAAACTATTAGGATTATGAAAGTAAAAGTTTTAAAAATGTTGTTAAGATTATAAATATAAAAAAAATTATAAATATGAATATCAATGTTATTATGAAATTCATATTCATATGTAAGGTTAAAACGAAATATTATTATTATTATTATTATTATTATTATTATTATTATTATTATTATTATTATTATTATTATTATTATTATTATTATTATTATTATCATTATCATTATTATCACTATTATCATTATTATCACTATTATTATTACTGTTACAATTACAAATAAAAATATATATATATATAAAAACACATTACCATTATATTAATATTTTTAATACTATATCTTGTTATCAATTAAACTATATTAAAATTTAATATGATAATTATTAATTAAATACAATGTATGAATTAAATATATTAAGTTTATCTATATAACATAATATAATAAGTATATTAATAATAATAATAACATATAAATTCGTTCGATTACACGTACAAGTTTTAATAAATATACAAATGATATAGGTTCGTGAATCCGAGGCCAACCCTGCATTGTTCAATATAGTCATATGTATTTTTACTACAAAATACATTAGGTGAGTTTCATTTGCTCCCTCTTAAATGCTTTTGCAATATATATTTTTGGGACTGAGAATACATGCGCTGCTTTTATAAATGCTTTACGAAATAGACATAAGTGATCGAAACTACATTCTATTATTGGATTATCAAATCGAATATGCCCCTTTTTAGCTTGGTAGCCTAAGAATTAGGGAACATCACTAATTTTGAGAATTAGTGCACCCCTAATTGACGCGAATCCTAAAGGTAGATCTACGGGAACTAACAACCACCATTCTAAAATTTGGAATGCTTTAGTACTTCGAGTTTATCATGTCCGATGGGTATCTCGAAATGATGGAGATATTCAATATGCATCTTTTTAAGGTCAGTTACCAGGTGTTCACCATATGAATGATTTTTATCTCTATGCAGTTTGCGAAATGCCTGATATGAGATGTATATTTATGAGAAATGAAAAATAAAAATCTTGTGGTCTATTAAAATTATGAAAATGATCGATTATGATAAACTAATAAACTCACAAATCTTTTGGTTGACACTTTAAAGCATGTTTATTCTCAGGCATGAAAAAAATCTTCCGCTGTGCATTTGATCATTTTAGAGATATTACTTGGAGTCATTCATGACATATTTCAAAAGACGTTGCATTCGAGTCGTTGAGTTCATCAAGATTATTATTAAGTCAATTATTAGTTGAATATATTATGAAATGGTATGCATGCCGTCAACTTTCAATGTAATGAAAGTTTGTCTTTTAAAAACGAATGCAATGTTTATAAAATGTATCATATAGAGGTCAAGTACCTCGCTATGTAACCAAATGTAATGTATTCGTCCATATGGATTAGGACGGGTCCTGAAAATGGTGGTTGGGTGGTGATCGTGAAGTGGTGTGTGGTGTCGGGTTCTAGAAGATGAAATGGGTGTGAGATAATTGTTTCCCATAAGCATGTATATGTATACATAGAATTAGTTGATATCAAGTAAACAAAGAAACTGTGATTATAGTAATAATATTATAGAATTAAAAGTAAACAGTATCTTAAATTAATCATGTAATAGTTAGCAGCCGTGGTTTTGTAGTTTTCTACCGACAGTTTTCACGGACTGTGTATCGTGCTAAATCATTGGCGGATAAAAGTGTTCAGAAAAATTCCATATTTTTAAATTAACTATATTTATTTATTTTGGTCATTATGGTATAAAATTTAGTCATTAATTATTAAATAAAATTTTACATTAATTATTCACTCCCAACCCCAAGTAAAATATAAAAAGTTATAAAATTTTGCAGATAGTTCCTAAATACATTTTTAATAAGTCTATAATTTGTAAAACTCATTTTCGAATCACAGTTTATTTTAAAATAATATAAGTTTGATTTTAACTTACTGTTATCAATCAAATGACAATTGAGCGTTATAGTTGCTTACAAATTAAATTCAAAACTATATATATGTTCATTATACATTATTTACATATATAGTTATATTTTAAGTAATAGTTATTATATATTATTTCATTTTACATTATTAATTCTAACAATTACGTCATATAATATTTTAATTTATATATAAAATTCATATATCTTAAATATATATGTATCTATTTACAAATAGTGGTTCGTGAATCGTCGAGCATGGTCAAAGGTAATCGGTTACATGAATATAGTTTCAAAATTTTGAGACTCAACATTACAGACTTTGTTTGTCGTGTCGAATTCATATAAAGATCAAGTTTAAATTTGGTTAGAAATTTTTGGGTCGTCACAGTACCTACCCGTTAAAGAAATTTCGTCCCGAAATTTGATTGGGATGGTCATGGCTGACAATAAAAATGTTTTCATGACGAATATGAGTTGATAAATAGAGTTTTATCATCATTTGAGTAATATGAATAAAACAATTCGATTATTCGAAGAGTACGAATGAAGCTATCACAAAAGAGTGCAATGAATAAATGCAGATTCGTCTTGTCTAGTGACGTAGTCACGCTTGATTTTCGGAAATCAAAGAATTTAGAGGAAATCTTCGTAATACGATTTGGTTCTTCGATAATTAAGGAAATTAGGATCTTCTTTGGTTAAATCCAATAACCTGGTTTGATTGCTCTGTCTGATATTTCACTATAAATTCATCCCCTTTATTTCCTTGTTTCCACACTTCCATTTCTATTTCGAAGTTTCATTCTTTTGTTTTCTCTTTTTGCCATTAAGCACCTCAAGTAATGATCCAGAATTCGTAGGTATGAAGTCTCAAATGAACATGTCTAATGTTCTAAGAGAGAGATAGTAATAGCACGATCTTAATTGGTTAAATTACCAGAATTTAAGAGAAAAGATAGAACTATCAAGAAATTATGTTCGTTATTTGTTTAGATATTTAGTAGAATGATGACGGTATGGTCTGTGAATCATCACGTTTCATTAGAAACTCAGCATGACTTACTGTAATATAATCACGTTGGCCAAGTGTCATTATATTATACTAACTCATGCTCAAATTCTTAACACTTCTCCAGAATTCATTCGTAATTATACTTTGATTTTACAGAAGTTTCCAATGAAATACAGAAAGCACGAAGAGGTATATAATTTCGGATAAGAATACTTATGAAAATATCCTCAGAAATATCGAGGATATTTATGATGATATTTTGGAATTTCTAAGTTCGAAAGTTGATGAAGAAAATTTTTTCGCAAGATTTTAACACGAGTTCGAAGCAAGATATTTTCTAAAGATTTCATCGGATTCAGAATTATCTAGGTTCTTTGAATACAGAGTTTGATCCTTGTATTTATCCTTGAACTCCTTCATGGTTTGCTCAATCCATTTTTCAATACCAAATTTTTCTATCGAGCGTTCCATTCTTTATCATCAATTTTTGTCCATTAAGACCATCTACAACATGCTGCTTCGTCAGCATTTTCAAAGTTAACAGATCTGGATCATCGGTTATCAAACAGAGGGTTTTCAAGAATATTGAAGGTTTTAAGATGATTAAATGCTAATTGTGATCGTCAAGATACAAAGGATGTTTAAGATGAAATCAAGTGGCAAGTTGAAGAAATGTTTAGTTTCATATGTCATAATCAATATTTTAATTCATTTTAATTGTCCAATGTTATTAGTTCACAGTTAGTAGTCCACAATTAGTAGTTCAATAATTTATATATAGTTTAATATATAATATTCGAATTAATTCATACGTATCGTGACCCATTGTATATATGTCTCAGACTCGATCACAACTCATTGTATATATATTATTTTGGAATCAACCTCAACCCTGTATAGCTAACTCGATCATTACCGCATATAGAGTGTCTATGGTTATTCCAAATAATATATATAGATGCGTCGATATGATATGTCAAAACCTTGTATATGTGTCCCGATTTTTAAAGTGCATAAAATAAATAACAGAAATTAAAAGACGATAAATAAAATTGCGAGAATTAAAATTGCGATATATAAATTGCGATAAATAAATGTAATAAGGAATTAACAGTTAGCTAGGAACAGTTAGCTAGGATTTTGTTAGAGTGGATTCTTAACAAAATTTCTCATAGTTAATTTGTTTGTTTGTAACAAATTTTATTTTGTCCAATGTTTTCTTCATTATGCCACTTGTTGGATTCTGATAAATCAAAATCCAAATATGAAATTGGATGAAAATGGTTATTTTGTGGTGAACAGATTCGTATATCTGTGGATGTAAGTAGGATAGTAAATGACTGTTGAATCAGATTCGAAGAATGTACAGTGTAACTTATTAATGTGAAATCTAAATATTCCTCGAGTATTACCTACCCGTTAAAATATTTTCACCATTAACAGTTTGTACAAAAGAATTTTTAATTACAATCTTTATGAAAACATATATATATTTTCTTCAGATGTAATCATGGAATTAATGAATTAAAACGATATTGATCTCATTTGCTTTCGGTTGGAACTAGAATGAATAATCTCTAAGACTTTAGAGATTTCATAATCACCGCAGAATGGTTCTCTAATGAAGTTATTAATCAATACTTCATCGGTTACTGTTGTTGGTATTTCTTGGTATCTATGGTGCGTATGACGTTGATGTTCGAGGTACAGATTATGTTGTTGAGGTATGGGATGCGGATGTTGCTGTTAGTGGTACTGTTGCTGCCGGTGCTACTGCTGGTGCTTGTAATCTTTGCACTATATTCTCCAAAGCCACTACCGGAGAGCGAAACTCGTTGACTTCTTCTATTACACCAGGATGATTGTCGGTACAGAGGAGTGGATGAATAAAATCTAGAATTTTAGATAATATGTAATCGTGGCGAGATACTCTGGAAATGAGAGAGAAAATGGTGTTTCGAACAGGTTCGCCGGTAAGTGCTCCAGGTTCTTCACCGAGAGGGCAATAAGGTGGATGGAAAGGATCACCTTCTTCTTATCTCCAGTGATTAAGTAGGCTACGAACCTGATAATGCTAAAAACGAACATATATTTCATAGCATTATTCCCCAAGAAAGACAAGATTTTAGTTGGTATTGTTCGATTTACAAGCAATATTCGTTTAAATATTAAAAAGTGAAGACAAAAGGCAGATTCGACAAATTGAAGACAAAAAGGTCCAAAAAGCTAAAAAGTACAAGATACAACTAAAAAGGTTCAAAATATTGATGAGGAACGTCTCAAAATGACAAGAGTACAAGTTACAAGACGCAAAGTACACGATATAAAATAATACGCGAAGACGTCCGAAAATCCGGAACCGGGACCTGAGCCAAGAAGAAACGCCCGACGCAACGGACCAAAAATATCTAGTCTACTATGCACAAGAATATAATATAATATATATATAATTATATATAATTATATATTATATATATTATTATTATTATATTACGTCGGCAAGAAGAAAACAAAGTAGTTGGCTGGATCCAGGGTGGCCATGCGACTCGCATGGCCAGAAGCACAAAATCATGCGAGTCGCATGGAGTGAGATTGCTGGTCAGGTCCTATATAAAGCCAGTTTTCTGCCGAGTTTTAATCATCTTTTTCTCTTCCTCTTCATACGTAAATATATTTATATTTATAATTTATATTTTAATTTTAATTATAATTCTAATAATAAGGGTATGTTAGCGAATGTTGTAAGGGTGTAAGTCGAAATTCTGTCCGTGTAACGCTACGCTATTTTTAATCATTGTAAGTTATGTTTAACCTTTTTATATTAATGTCTCGTAGCTAAGTTATTATTATGCTTATTTAAAACGAAGTAATCATGATGTTGGGCTAATTACTAAAATTGGGTAATTGGGCTTTGTACCATAATTGGGGTTTGGACAAAAGAACGACACTTGTGGAAACTAGATTATGGGCTATTAATGGGCTTTATATTTGTTTAACTAAATGAAAGTTTGTTAATGTTAATATAAAGATTTACAATTGGGCGTCCCTATAAACTACCATATACACTCAATCGGACACGATGGGCGGGGTATTTATATGTACGAATAATCGTTCATTTAACCGGACACGGGAATGGATTAATAGCCACTAGAATAATTAAAACAGGGGTGAAATTACATTCAAGGGTAATTGGTGTAATTGTTAACAAAGTAGTAAAACCTTGGTTTACACGCAGTCGATAACCTGGTGTATTCATTAAACAAAGTATTAAAACCTTGTTACAATTCGAATCCCCAATTAGTTGGAATATTTATCTTCGGGTATAATAATAATTTGACAAGGACACTTGCAATTTATATTTATGACTGATGGACTGTTATGGACAAAAACCAGACAGACATATTGAATAATCCAGGACAAAGGACAATTAACCCATGGGCATAAAACTAAAATCAACACGTCAAACATCATGATTACGGAAGTTTAAATAAGCATAATTCTTTTATTTCATATTTAATTTCCTTTATTTTATATTTAATTGCACTTCTAATTATCGCACTTTTATTTATTGTTATTTTATTTAATCGCACTTTTAATTATCGTACTTTTAATTATCGCAATTTAATTTTATCGCATTTTTATTATTCGCAATTTCATTATCGTTATTTACTTTACGCTTTAATTTAAAGTCTTGTATTTATTTTATATTTTACATTAGGTTTTAACTGCGACTAAAGTTTTAAAATCGACAAGCCGGTCATTAAACGGTAAAAACCCCCCTTTATAATAATAATATTACCTATATATATATTTGTATTTTTATAAAAATAAACTAATATAGCGTTGAGCTTTGTTTAAAGATTTCCCTGTGGAACGAACCGGACTTACTAAAAACTACACTACTGTACGATTAGGTACACTGCCTATAAGTGTTGTAGCAAGGTTTAAGTATATCCATTCTATAAATAAATAAATATCTTGTGTAAAATTGTATCGTATTTAATAGTTTTTCCTAGTAAAATATAAGCTATTTTATATACACCTCGTTCGACATCAAGTATTTTTGGCGCCGCTGCCGGGGAATCCACTCTTAAACGCCGGAAGCGCAATGCTAATATAAAAATAAAAAATTTTTTTTTTTTTTTACTTTTATTAAAAGTCGTTTTTGTAAAAATACGTTTTTAAAAATTCGAAAAATATAAAAAGAAAAACAAAAATATTAGTATTTTTAAGATTTTGTAAATATTTAAGTTTTATAAGTTTCTTTATTTCTATTTTAAGTTTATAAAAATATAAGTTTTATTTTAAAATCTTTTATTTATTTAGAAAAACAGAAAAAAAAAAAATAATAATAAGTAATCGGGCCAAGGTACTGTAGCAGCCCAACTTTTGGCCTGGATCCGAACACCATGCGAGTCGCATGATAATTCAACTAAACCCCATGCGAGTCGCATGAGGGGTCTGACAGGGCCACATCCGAACCCTAAAAACGCATTAATTACGGAGTATAATATATTATTATTATTATTAAACCCTAATATTATTATTATTATTATTATTATTAAGTTTTTACTTTATTTTATTTATATTACTTTTAAACTAGTTTTATTTATTATAAACTTAATACTTTTATTATACAATATAAAAATAATATTTTTATAAAAATTATAATTTTTACAATTTTTTATAACTTTTATATTTTGTCCCTTTTTAATCGTTGTAGCGTAATATTTATATTTTTAGCTCATAATTAATTTTAAACTTAGTTTTTGCTATAGTTATTTTTACTCCTAGATTTTTAGGCTTTGCCGTAAAATTCCTTAAGTGCTTTTTCTTTAGACTAAGATTTAGGTGCTTTAGAATTTTGCGACGCCTTTTTAAGTTTTAGTTTCTTTTTAAGTTATTTCCATTTGGGATTTAGTTTTTCCTGTAAGCTTTAATATTTTTAGACCTTTTACTATGTATCAATTATCATTCCAATTAGTAATTACAATTTGCGATTATAATTTTAAGTTAGTTGTAGTAATAAGGTTAAATTAGTTAAGTATTTTTAAGTTTTTATAAGTTTCTTTTATTTTTCCATCACCTTTTATTTTTCAACCATTTTTCTTTTTCGACCTTTTGCGACGAACTCTTTGTCTTTCTTATTTCTCGCCATTCTAGTTTTTAGGACTTAGAATTTTTTTTCTACTTCTTATCTAAATTTCTTAAAATTACGAAAATTTATTTTGAGTGGTTAAATTGATAGACATCAAAATTTTCTGGTTCGTAGTAATAGTTGGATTTGTACGTGGACCGGGTTATTGGAGCCAAACAGTCCTCAATTATATTGAGACCAAACGAATCCTGCCCCTCTGCTGCATCTTTTGGCTATTCGAAACGTGGGCAAAATCAGAAAAGTCTATTGATTGGATAACTTATTATAATTTTTCTTTCCTTTTTAAAACTAATAGGATATTCAGTGAATGCACCGAGCAAGACGTTCATCACCTTTTGTACGTTCACCACCTGTAACTCGATCAAGACATCGTTTAACAAATATAACCGCCGTTGATTTTTCTTTAGAATCGTCATCCAGTCGACCAAGTACTTCAGTTCAAATTACCGATAATCCATTTTTTGAACCCAACCTCACAATTGAGAATCCGGAAAATATTCAGGAACGGTTCGTAGATCCTGAACCATTAAACTTTCCTCCGGAACCACCAATCATTCAAACAGAGATTGTTGAGGAACGAACCATTAAATCAGAATCATCTAGTGATTCCGATTCAACAAATTCAATTATGGAGAATCTGGAACCTTTAAGTATGGAAGACCGAATGAGAGCTAAACGCACTGGCCAAGGTCACGCAATTACTCATCCAGACATTAATGCGCCAGATTATGAAATCAAAGGACAAATTCTACACATGGTGACTAATCAATGCCAATTTAGTGGTGCGCCGAAGGAAGATCCAAATGAACATCTACGTACCTTTAATAGGATCTGCACACTATTTAAAATCCGAGAAGTGGAGGATGAACAGATATATCTCATGTTATTTCCCTGGACATTAAAGGGAGAAGCCAAAGATTGGTTGGAATCGTTACCTGAAGGGGCGATCGATACATGGGATGTTTTAATTGACAAATTTCTTAAACAATTCTTTCCTGCATCTAAAGCCGTAAGACTTCAAGCAGAAATTGTTACGTTCACACAGAAGCCAAATGAAACTCTATATGAGGCGTGGACAAGATATGGAAAGTTACTAAGAGGATGTCCGCAACATGGTTTAGACACCTGTCAAATAGTACAAATATTTTACCGAGGATGCGACATCACTACAAGAAAAGACATAGATATAGCAGCTGGTGGTTCTATTATGAAGAAAACCGAAACTGATGCTTACAAAATTATTGATAATACTGCTTCCCACTCACATGAGTGGCACCAAGAAAAAGATATCATTAGATCATCTAAAGCAGCTAGAGCCGATTCTAGCCATGACTTAGATTCCATTTCCGCAAAGATAGATGCTTTCGATAGACGAATGGAAAAGATGACTAAAGATATTCATGCTATACGAATTAGTTGTGAGCAGTGTGGAGGACCACATTTGACAAAAGATTGTCTCAGTATTGAATTAACAATGGAACAAAGAGAGAATATTTCATACATAAACCAAAGGCCTGGAAATAATTATCAGAATAATTATCAACCGCCAAGACCGATTTACAATCAAAACCAGAATTATAACCGAAATATTCCATACAACAACCAACAAGGTCCTAGCAATCAACAAGTATCCAATAATACTTATAATCAGCAAAGACCGAATTTTCAAAACAAACCACCACAACAAACCGATGATAAAAAGCCGAATTTAGAAGATATGATGACGAAGCTAGTTGAAACTCAAACGCAGTTTTTCACATCTCAGAAACAAACCAATGAACAAAATGCTCAAGCATTTAGAAATCAACAAGCTTCTATTCAAAATCTGGAACAAGAAGTAAGTAACCTAGCAAGGTTAATAGGTGAAAGAAAACCGGGAAGTTTACCTAGTGATACAAATGCTAACCCCCGGAATGAAACAGCTAAAGCTATTACCACAAGAAGTGGTACAACACTTAAACCACCTGAAATACCTGTAACTTCTGATGAAACTATTCCTACTCCACAAGAACCACAACCTGATCAAGATAAGGAAAAAGAACCGGTAGTTGAAAAGGTTAATGAAGATAACACAGTTAAGGATAAACCTTATGTTAAACCATACCAACCACCTCTTCCTTATCCGAGTAAAATGAAGAAAGAGAAACTTGAAGCCGAGCAATCCAAATTCTTGGATATGTTTAAACAGATAAATGTAAATCTTCCTTTCATTGATGTGATTTCAGGAATGCCAAGATATGCTAAATTCTTGAAAGATCTAATCACGAATAGAAAGAAAATGGAAGAACTCTCGGCTGTTACTATGAATGCTAATTGTTCAGCAGTGCTGTTGAATAAGATACCAGAAAAACTATCTGATCCAGGAAGTTTCACAATTCCATGTTTTCTGGGTAGTCTTAGTTCAATAGAAGCATTAGCAGATTTAGGTGCTAGTATAAATCTAATGCCGTATTCACTATACGCTAAACTAGACCTTGGAGAATTGAAACCAACCAGAATAAGCATACAACTAGCCGATAGATCAATAAAATATCCTAGAGGGATAATGGAGAACATGCTAGTTAAAGTTGGTACTTTAGTATTTCCAGTAGATTTTGTTGTTTTGGACATGGAAGAAGATTCTCAAGTTCCTCTCATATTAGGAAGACCATTCTTAAACACGGCTAAAGCAATGATAGACGTGTTCGGTAAGAAACTGACCCTAAGTATAGAGGATGAGAGTGTTACCTTTTCAGTTGATAGAGCAATGCAACAACCACAATCTGCAGATGATACATGTTATTATATTCAAACTATAGTTGCACATGCAGAATTATTAGAAGAATTTCCAGAATTACAAGGAACAGGAGAATGTTCTTTAGGAGAAGGTAATGAACCAATTGATGAAGCTGAAATGTTAGCTACACTTATAGCTAATGGATATGAACCAACAACAGAAGAAATTCAAATGCTAAAAGAAGAAGACAAATATCGATATAAATCATCGATAGAAGAACCTCCGAAATTAGAGTTAAAGCCACTTCCAAACCATTTGGAATACGCTTATTTACATGGTGAATCTGAATTACCTGTAATAATATCGTCTTCTCTTACTGAAAATGAGAAATCACAACTCATTTCTGTGTTGAAAGCTCATAAACCAGCCATTGCATGGAAGATTCATGATATTAAAGGAATAAGTCCTTCGTATTGCACACATAAAATCCTTATGGAAGAAGGTCATAAAACGTATGTGCAACGCCAACGAAGACTAAATCCTAATATGCAAGATGTAGTTAAGAAAGAGATTATTAAACTGCTAGATGCAGGTTTGATATATCCAATTTCTGATAGTCCATGGGTAAGCCCAGTTCAATGCGTGCCTAAGAAGGGTGGCATGACTGTCATCACAAATGAGAAAAATGAGCTTATTCCTACTAGGACTGTAACAGGATGGCGTGTATGTATTGATTATAGAAAATTAAATGACGCCACCAGAAAAGATCACTTTCCCTTACCTTTCATAGATCAAATGTTGGAAAGATTAGCCGGAAATAGTTACTATTGTTTTCTAGATGGATTTTCCGGATATTTTAAAATTCCAATAGCACCCGAAGATCAAGAGAAAACCACATTTACGTGCCCTTATGGTACTTTTGCTTACAAAAGAATGCCATTTGGATTTTGCAACGCCCCTGCAACCTTTCAAAGGTGTATGATGGCGATTTTTCATGACATGATAGAAGAATGCATGGAAGTATTCATGGATGACTTTTCAGTCTTCGGTGATACATTTAAATCATGTCTAGTTAATCTGGAACGAATGCTAATTAGATGCGAAAAATCAAATCTAGTACTTAATTGGGAGAAATGCCATTTCATGGTTAAAGAAGGCATCGTTCTTGGACATAAAATTTCAAAAGAAGGAATTGAAGTGGATAGAGCTAAAGTAGATGTAATTGCTAAACTTCCACATCCCACCAATGTTAGAGGAGTTAGGAGTTTTCTAGGGCATGCCGGTTTTTACCGACGTTTCATAAAAGATTTTTCTAAAATTGCCACTCCTATGAATAAACTCCTAGAAAAGGATGCTCCATTCATCTTTTCAGATGAATGTATCAAATCTTTTAATATTCTTAAAGAAAAACTCACTAATGCACCGATCATGATAACACCAAATTGGAATCTACCATTTGAACTAATGTGCGATGCAAGTGATTTTGCAATGGGAGCCGTTTTAGGACAAAGGATTGAAAAATGATTTCAACCTATATATTATGCTAGTAAGACATTACAAGGAGCACAAACGAACTATACAACTACTGAAAAAGAACTCCTTGCTATTGTCTTTGCTTTTGACAAATTTCGATCATATCTCGTTCTAGCAAAAACGGTGGTCTATACCGACCATTCTGCTCTTAGATACCTATTTTCAAAACAAGATGCTAAACCAAGATTAATCCGTTGGATCTTACTCTTACAAGAGTTTGATATTGAAATCCGAGATAAAAAAGGAGCAGAAAATCTCGCCGCTGATCATCTTTCTCGTCTTGAAAATCCCGAATTAGAAGTTCTGAATGAATCGGCCATACAAGACAACTTTCCTGATGAATATCTATTGAAGATAGATTATAAAGAAATCCCATGGTTTGCAGACTATGCAAACTACTTAGTTTGTGGATTCCTTGAAAAAGGATTATCGTACCAAAGACGAAAGAAATTCTTCAGTGATATAAAACACTATTTCTGGGAAGATCCACATCTGTTTAAAAGTTGTCCCGATGGAATAATACGCCGATGTGTATTTGGAGATGAAGCTAGTAAAATTTTAAACCATTGTCACACAGGACCAACAGGAGGGCATTATGGGCCTCAACTAACAGCAAGAAAAGTTTATGAAGCTGGATTCTATTGGCCTACAATTTACAAAGACGCACACCTTCTTTGCAAATCCTGTGATGCATGTCAAAGGGCCGGAAGAATAAGTCAACGTGATGAAATGCCACAAAATGTCATCCAAGTATGTGAAGTATTTGACATTTGGGGTATTGACTTTATGGGTCCATTTCCAAAATCTCATAATAATCTATATATACTCGTAGCCATTGATTATGTATCTAAATGGGCGGAAGCACAAGCTCTCCCAACTAACGATGCACGAGTTGTAGTCAACTTTTTAAAACGTCTTTTTGCAAGGTTTGGAACACCGAAAGCTTTAATAAGTGATCGGGGTACTCATTTTTGTAATAATCAACTTGAAAAAGTTCTTAAAAGATATGGAGTAACTCATAAAATCTCCACCGCATATCATCCACAAACAAGTGGACAAGTTGAAAATACCAACCGAGCTTTAAAACGTATTCTAGAGAAAACCGTAGGATCAAATCCGAAGGAATGGTCCATTAAATTGGAGGATGCACTCTGGGCTTTTAGAACAGCCTACAAAACTCCAATTGGAACCACACCTTTTAGACTTGTTTATGGAAAAGCATGTCATCTTCCAGTAGAAATTGAACACAAAGCATTTTGGGCTTTGAAGACATGTAATCTTGATTTACATGAAGCCGGACGTCTACGATTAAGTCAACTAAACGAATTAGAAGAATTAAGACATGAAGCATACGAAAATTCGTTAATCTATAAAGAAAGAACGAAGAAATGGCATGATAAAAGAATCAGAAGTTCAAAAGAATTTAAAGAAGGAGACAGAGTTCTTCTTTTCAATTCACGATTCAAGCTATTTCCTGGAAAATTGAAATCAAGATGGTCTGGACCATTCATAGTCAAAAGAGTTTTCCCATACGGAACGATAGAATTGATAAATTCAAATGGGATTGAATTTAAAGTTAATGGTCACAGAGTTAAACATTACATACATGGTCCGATGGAAGTCGACAACGAAGTTAATCACAATTTCGACACCACAGCTAACTAAGTGTGGGGAGAATCAAGTCTTTAAAGGATAATATGTATTTCTGTTAGAGTTAGATTGTCTGTTTTCGTGTAGTTCTCGAAAATGGAACCCGAAAGGTCTTTCCCTAGCAGACCCTAAAGAACTAGTCTTCTCCCCCCATTCTGAATTTTTATTTTTTTTAGGTTTTTACAAAATGAAGACTGCCTGTGAATTAAACCATGGTCTAATGCTACACGCTTTGATCACTAAAAGAAATAATGACATACTACCGAGTGAATTAGTATCAGTAATCAGAGAAAGAATGGACGGAGTTAGAAAAGGATCCAGATGCGAAGATAATAAGTTACAATTTGGTAAAGGAAAATCAAAATCCGCAGCGAAAAGAAGAGCACGACACCTAGAACGATGTCACAAATGCGGAAAATGGTCACATGGAGGTAAATGTTCAAATAATCAAACCTATTCAAATACCGAATTTGTTACTTTATGCAGAGACGGACCGTTCATATGTTTAGAAGAAAAGACAATGAATGCTCGAGGTTACGCCTATGCAGCCATGGAAAACCAATTAAACCGACTATCTTATGAATATAATAGATCATATAACTAAGAAATCTATTTCACAGGTATGTCTGTACAGTTTTTATTTTTATTTTTATTTTTAACCTTTTGATAATAAACGCTAATTTGTTCGCTAAAAAGTATTAAATTGGTATTAAATAAAATTAGGTTTGG
Organism: Rutidosis leptorrhynchoides; assembly: GCF_046630445.1. Classification (NCBI taxonomy): domain Eukaryota; kingdom Viridiplantae; phylum Streptophyta; class Magnoliopsida; order Asterales; family Asteraceae; genus Rutidosis; species Rutidosis leptorrhynchoides. The sequence goes on along the minus strand of NC_092338.1, from coordinate 217,215,665 downwards.
CGACCGAAATTATTGATATCGTTCAAAAATTTATTACATCACTGCGAAATTTAACGTTTATTCTTAAGGTATAAATATCTTTAAACAATCAAACCAAAATATTTCAAAAATTCGTCATGAGTTAAATTAGGTCTTGGAACCGAAATTACTTTACCGAAAAGAGGGGCGCATATTTTTGATAATATTTGATTGATAAAAGTGGGATAAAAAGACAAAAAGATTTTTAAATTTATTTTTACCATGTTTTTAAAATTAATATTTAAATCTTAAGTTAATATTGTAAACTTTGTAAAAACAATATATTTAAAATTGTAAATATTTGAAAAATTTATATAAGTTTGGTGTGAATTTATAATATGAATTTTTAAATTAAGTCTGGTGTGAATTTTTAAAAATATGAATTTTTAATTTTATGCATTTAAAATTTTAAGTTTGGTGTGATTTTTTTTATTATTAATTTTGAATTTTATATTTAAGTTGTGTGAATTTAAAAACAAAAATTTACTTTATCTCATTAAGTTAAAAATATGATTTTTAAAATTCGTCGTAAGTTGAAGACTAGGTCTTTGAACCGAAATTGCTTTACCCGAGGGAGGGACGAGAACTTTTATTATCATTATTTTTAATCTTATTGATTTAAAGTATGCCAAAAACATTAAAAAACCCAAAAATCTAAGCTTTTAAAACAATTGCTTGAAATTGACAAATTTTAAAATTTTGTCGAAGGACGGACTAGGGCATCGTCCCGAAACGACCTCGTCCTAAAAAGAAACAAAATTTTTAAAATTTTATTTATTTATGTTTTAAAAGTATAAGATTTTATAAAAAAAAAAAAAAAAAAAAAAAATATATATATATATATATATAACTGGAATTTAACCCCATGCGAGTCGCATGGGGATGGGCATGAAACCATGCGACTCGCATGGCTGTTAAAAACTGGACAGGATCAAATATTCAGCCGAGCTGCTCTTTTTCACAAACACACATACACAAACACGAACCATCTACAAAACCCTCTCAAAAATTCATCATTTTTCATCAAATTTCTTGCAAAACTTCACAATAATCATGCCTAGATTCAGTAGTCTCAACCCCTTCAGGAGAAAGGTAAAGATTTCACCCCTAATCTCTTTAAATTCGAATTTTTGTGTTCTTGAGCTAGAAAATTTATATTTTGATTTTGTTAAATTTAGGTGTAATTAGAGCTAAATTGTTGTTATATTATGCATGTATATCCTAGATAGAAGCTATTTAACATGAATTGAAGCTAAAAACTTCAAATTTTTAAGAATCTAGGGTTTGTGTTCTTGAGCAATTTGGGGCTTTTTGATATAAACAGGTTATGGCCGATTTTTGTCATGAATTGTTGCTAAATTAAGTAGTGTAACATGTTTAGGTAGTTAATTGATCCAAACTTTGAGCCTAAACATGTTTTTGAGAATTAAAGTAGACTTTTTAAGTCTAAAAATTCATGAACTTGGATAATTTGATATAAAGGCCATTTGAAACTTGTTTCATTGCTAGTAGTGATTATTTTGGCATGTTATTTGAGATAAATGCTTATGAACTTGATGTACATTTTTCGTATATGCTTATTTGATAAAGTGTAGACTTGACAAAAATATGAAAATGAGCACTAGTTTGATTTGAATGCCATGTAACAAGTGTTTAATTGTTATAATAATTATTGTTGACATGTTTAAGAGTTTAAATGTGATAAAACATTGTACACATTTTCGTATGTAAAAGTATATAATTGTTATTTTTAGGAAAATATGTATAAAATATGTTATGAATTGAACATGTCATCATAATTGTTTCAAGTTATTATTTTGCTAACACTAATGAATATTTGGATGCACAAATTTTGTGTTTAATGTGTTTTGCAGAGAGCCGATACTGGAGGTTCAGGAGCATCATCATCCAGGCAACCAGAGCCCGAACCGGAAATGTTTCATGAACAAGAACAGCATATGCAACAAGAAGAAGAAGAACAGGAGGAGCAACATATTCCATATCACGATCAAGATCAGTTATTCATGAATCAGTTTCGTCAATTCGCTCCACATCAAAGGATTCTGAGCTTAGACATTAATGAAGATCAGTTACACCCAAATCTGAGATTTGATCGATGTTGGATAGAGTATCCAGATTATCAAAAGAACATGCACATTCTCTACTTTAAGGTTGTTGAAATGCCAAGGGCAATTGACTGGGTACCTTTGGAAACAGTTGACCTTGCCGAACCGATTCGGGAATTATTGGTGCAAAGGTATGGTAATTCTCAGTTTAACGATTGGATGCGCCTATTTTCCATTCGTAGAACCATATATAGGGAATGGTGTATAGAATTACTTAGTACTATTAAGTTAAACAGTGATGTTAGGAGAATAGATGATAGAAGCTTTATTAGATTTCTGTTAGGTGGACGCATGTACAGAATGTCCATGATAGATTTAGCTAGGGCCTTACAGATTTACACCCCTGCTGAACTTTTGAGCCCCGACTGTAATAGCTTGATTGCCCAAGGAGAAAGGGTAGATAGGGAATTTGATATTAACGCTGTCTGGAGGCGTATGTCCCACTTTAATGAATTTCACGCCAGTGGAAATCATACATACTTAGATATAGACAGAGCTGAACTCCGGGTGATTCATAGATTCTTAGCAAACACAATTACACAAAGGGGTAGGAATAAGGAGAAATTGACCGTAAACGATTTGTTCTACCTCAAGTGTATTAGAGACCCGAGGAGTTTCGTTAACATTCCCTATTGTGTTGGTTATTATCTCGCTAATGTAGTTTCGGGGATGAAATCGGGGAGTATTATAGGTGGTGGTATTTTCATTACTCTCATTGGAGAGTATTTAGGTGTAGATAAGCACCAAGGGGGTCCAATGAACGAAATAGAGGACGGAGGTGAAACTATAAGTTCAAACCTTTATCATGGTGCAAGGGTATTATTAATGAGACGTGGTCGGGTATATCGATACGAGGGACCTCAGCGACAGGTAGAAAGAGGTTCGGATGACGAGATGGAGGATGCGAACAACATTATAGGAGTTGTTCGGGAGACTGCTCTTGATTTAGGCGTTCGTATGGAGGATGAATACATGACGAACTATGATAGGCATATGCAGTACGAGGCATGGCAACGTCGGAATGACTACGAGCATTCCCGACAACGAGAGCATGGCCGATGGGATTATCATCAGCGCCAAATTATAAGCCAGTTGCAGCCTGGCGAGATGTATTATCCGACCCGACCCGCATACTATCCCGCACATCAGCCAGAAATGAGACCACCCTATGATTCATATGATTATGACGCAGCATACCAGTTCACCTATAATCAGCCATGGAACCCGGACGCGAACATGAATTGGGATCCCTATCCTAATTATCCTCCTAACCCACCTCCTGATCAGTAGAGATAAGTTGGTAATTTTTATTTTTATTTTAAACACTTAACATTTTATTACGTTTATGTAATGTTTGATATTCTTATTATTATTGTGTACTAATATTTTTCTTATAGTTTGAAAGTGGGATGCCAAAGTTCCATTTCAAATTGCATGTATGATTATATTTGTATTGTATGTATTCTATTTTATGCACAAAACAGGGTAAAACAACGCATTTTCAAAGACTGGCATTAAGTTCAGCAAAAGCAAGTAATTTTGACGACAATGATGCAAAATGTATGTGAAATAACAACAAGACGGAATGAACAAATGACGTGCACCATTTATCATTCAGCAAACAAACGCCAATATATTTGGAAACTTTGGTAAAAATTTAATCATTTTCACACTAATCACCCTCAATAATTTAAATTGTTACTGATTTCTTGCAAATGAGGGCATTGCAAGATCTTAAGTGTGGGAAGAGGTTAAATTCTTTCGGATTTTAAAATTTTAATATTAAACACTTGGTTACTATTAAAAATACTAGTAAAGCAGTAGTTGTATTAGAATCTAGTGCTCTCTGATAAAAAAGAACAGCCCTAGTCTTATATACTGACTACCCAATTCTAGTAAAATTTTTCAAAATTTTTAATTAAATGAATTCAAATCATGTTTATACATATTTATGAACGATAAAACTAGGTTTTAACACCGAAATTATTGTTACCTCGGAAAGGACATAAATTGAGAAACAAACTAAAATGTTAAAATTCATTTAAAATGGAATAGAGGACGATAAAAAGGAAAATAAAAGCCAAGTGTGGAAAATTTACCAAGTTATTTTAAAAATATGTCACATATATCTGTAACAAATAACTAAAAATACTTTTGCTTTGGACTAAACTAAACTGTTTTACCCGATGAAAGAAAAGAAGAGATGGATCTACACGATGAATCAATTCCATCATTAAAAGGAAGTAAAGTCTTCCGAAAAAGACACGCGCTTCTTGATTTAGGTCATGAAGTTGTCGTTCAGACCAGCAGTAGGTTGACGAAAAATCTAGAAAAGTCATCACTAAAATCAGCTGGAAATCCACGGACCTCAGCATTAAACAGGGTCGCCAAGTGGTCAGATTTATCCTAACCATGAGAAGGATTTATCTCGTACAATGGGGGGGCACCATGCAAATTAGCTGGATAAGACTAATGAATCAGATCCCCAGAAAGGATAATCTCCTTAAAGATTAAAAATCAGCTTTTAAGACTGATATTACTCAATCCTAGAGATTGACCTTAAAGATTGAGAATTACAAACTCATGGAATTCGATGATATCTAAACTCGAGCTTGAACGAGAAAATATTTTGATCAAAATTACAAACCGATTTGTTTTCTGAAAACCCTATTTTCAATGCGTTCATTACCATTGAACGTAAAATCCTAGGAATTCACCTGGAATTCATTAGGTCACCTGAACTAAATCGGGTGTCAACCGTAAGAACGGTGGTTGCATAGTGGTCAAAGACATGACCTTGTGCCAGACCGAAAAAAATTATAAGGGTGAGCTTTACTATTGCTCCTACCAAGGATAGTAATTGCGTCCGACACGTTATAGACCATAATCAAAAGCATGTCACGGGACATTGCCTTAACAGTTGCTTGTTCAACGCTTTCCTTTACAACCGGACGGTAGTTTGCCGAAAGGTAATATACGGAACAAGTAAACTAGACGTGTTGCTTTCCAAATACAAGGTTAGCAAGTGGGTGACACAAAACCGCAAGTTTTGAGCTAAAATTTTCAAATCTGAAACCCACCAAACCCACAAAAATATTTTGCAAACACCGGTAAAGGGTTATTCCGGAAAACTTATCTAGGGTAAAAACTAGATTTCGAAAGATCAAATGTTTTCATAAAGATCCAATTTCCTTAATGGATCTAAATTTTTATAGTCATGTGGGACTGTAAACCATATCGTTACTACCATTGTTTATACCGCCGTATAGAAATCACTGATGTACAAAGTGTGAAGAATAAAAAAAGTGATTCTAGTATTTCAAGACAATATTGCTTGAGGACAAGCAACGCTCAAGTGTGGGAATATTTGATAATGCTAAAAACGAACATATATTTCATAGCATTATTCCCCAAGAAAGACAAGATTTTAGTTGGTATTGTTCGATTTACAAGCAATATTCGTTTAAATATTAAAAAGTGAAGACAAAAGGCAGATTCGACAAATTGAAGACAAAAAGGTCCAAAAAGCTAAAAAGTACAAGATACAACTAAAAAGGTTCAAAATATTGATGAGGAACGTCTCAAAATGACAAGAGTACAAGTTACAAGACGCAAAGTACACGATATAAAATAATACGCGAAGACGTCCGAAAATCCGGAACCGGGACCTGAGCCAAGAAGAAACGCCCGACGCAACGGACCAAAAATATCTAGTCTACTATGCACAAGAATATAATATAATATATATATAATTATATATAATTATATATTATATATATTATTATTATTATATTACGTCGGCAAGAAGAAAACAAAGTAGTTGGCTGGATCCAGGGTGGCCATGCGACTCGCATGGCCAGAAGCACAAAATCATGCGAGTCGCATGGAGTGAGATTGCTGGTCAGGTCCTATATAAAGCCAGTTTTCTGCCGAGTTTTAATCATCTTTTTCTCTTCCTCTTCATACGTAAATATATTTATATTTATAATTTATATTTTAATTTTAATTATAATTCTAATAATAAGGGTATGTTAGCGAATGTTGTAAGGGTGTAAGTCGAAATTCTGTCCGTGTAACGCTACGCTATTTTTAATCATTGTAAGTTATGTTTAACCTTTTTATATTAATGTCTCGTAGCTAAGTTATTATTATGCTTATTTAAAACGAAGTAATCATGATGTTGGGCTAATTACTAAAATTGGGTAATTGGGCTTTGTACCATAATTGGGGTTTGGACAAAAGAACGACACTTGTGGAAACTAGATTATGGGCTATTAATGGGCTTTATATTTGTTTAACTAAATGAAAGTTTGTTAATGTTAATATAAAGATTTACAATTGGGCGTCCCTATAAACTACCATATACACTCAATCGGACACGATGGGCGGGGTATTTATATGTACGAATAATCGTTCATTTAACCGGACACGGGAATGGATTAATAGCCACTAGAATAATTAAAACAGGGGTGAAATTACATTCAAGGGTAATTGGTGTAATTGTTAACAAAGTAGTAAAACCTTGGTTTACACGCAGTCGATAACCTGGTGTATTCATTAAACAAAGTATTAAAACCTTGTTACAATTCGAATCCCCAATTAGTTGGAATATTTATCTTCGGGTATAATAATAATTTGACAAGGACACTTGCAATTTATATTTATGACTGATGGACTGTTATGGACAAAAACCAGACGGACATATTGAATAATCCAGGACAAAGGACAATTAACCCATGGGCATAAAACTAAAATCAACACGTCAAACATCATGATTACGGAAGTTTAAATAAGCATAATTCTTTTATTTCATATTTAATTTCCTTTATTTTATATTTAATTGCACTTCTAATTATCGCACTTTTATTTATTGTTATTTTATTTAATCGCACTTTTAATTATCGTACTTTTAATTATCGCAATTTAATTTTATCGCATTTTTATTATTCGCAATTTCATTATCGTTATTTACTTTACGCTTTAATTTAAAGTCTTGTATTTATTTTATATTTTACATTAGGTTTTAACTGCGACTAAAGTTTTAAAATCAACAAGCCGGTCATTAAACGGTAAAAACCCCCCTTTATAATAATAATATTACCTATATATATATTTGTATTTTTATAAAAATAAACTAATATAGCGTTGAGCTTTGTTTAAAGATTTCCCTGTGGAACGAACCGGACTTACTAAAAACTACACTACTGTACGATTAGGTACACTGCCTATAAGTGTTGTAGCAAGGTTTAAGTATATCCATTCTATAAATAAATAAATATCTTGTGTAAAATTGTATCGTATTTAATAGTTTTTCCTAGTAAAATATAAGCTATTTTATATACACCTCGTTCGACATCAGAACCCATCCACAATTCATACAGAACAGGTGATGGCTGATTGGTTGATCCATTCCGGTTACACTGTCTTCGGAGTTCAGATGAATATCCATATCGGAATAGCTGTCGGAATAACTATCGAAATAGCTATCAGAATCTGAGGAACTCGAACTGGTTGAGGGATTCATCTCGTATGATCAGATGGAGGATTTTTGATAAGAAACAGATTATAGGATGTAGATTTACATATGCATATATAATACTAAAATCCCATAAGTTACGGAGGAATCTACGAAAATTGTCAGGCAAAGTTTACATTAACTGATACGCTAGGATATGAATTTACCTATACACTATCAATGCAATAAGTGTAGGAAGTCGTGTCTAGACTTAGGAATGATAAGCACAGAATTTTCCATTAGGAATGATAAACAATACTTATAATATGCAGCTAAGGTCGAAGTCCAGACTCACTAATGCATTTTAACAACTATCAGTTAGACACACTAATGCAAGACATAGTTCGCTAGGACCAATGCTCTGATACCAACTTTAACAACACGTCCTAATCCACCTGGACGAAGTCATCAATATTTGGTCCCATTGCGAGGAGCTGACCTAAATATGCCATGAATGACTCCATGTAATATGAGCAAATGCACAGCGGAAGATTTCTTTCATACCT